>NW_010973244.1:3658358-3664083 GCF_000737465.1 Haliaeetus leucocephalus | reverse complement strand
CGCCACATAAAACCAATACACACCAAAATACCTGTCTGGTGTGAGACAGTCTGATCATGAACACATTCAGAATAAACATACATCTGTCCTGCAGTAATTCTTTGTAGCTCACATAGGTACGTATGCATGTACTGTATGAAGAAAGTACTGGAATGGACTAAGGAAGAGAGACCCATTCAAGTAAAAAGCTCACAGCTTTTATTGGGCTTGGACTGAAGTCCCGGTTTATTCCTCTGAGTAGCAATGAATATTGAACTAAATTGACTGCAAAATAAAAAAGGTCAAACAAATAATACTTGAGAATGAATACAGCTCACCATGGTTGAAATCTATGTTTTATTCTAGAGAGAGAAAAAAAGAGCCAAAACTGTGACTGTATCTATGGGCACGCTACGTGTAGATTCTGCTAGAAAGTAGGTTTTGGTTTTGGTTTTGTTTGGGATTTTGAAATGCACTTGATGAGTGAGGGGAAACTAAGATTCCATGCAACTTCAGCAGAGCTTTTAACACAGGTTTTTTGTTTAGTTTCTTTTTAGTGTTACTTAGTTTTTCTTCTTTAATGTCCCGACACAGGAATAGATAAGGCCTGTGCTTGCCAAATAGGGACCCAGATCACTTTTTGTACAGATTCAGGATCTTCTATTGACTTAATTGGGAAGGGATGAAGCTCTAGATGTCTGCTAAGCAATTACATCATCTCCATACATTGCCCTGAATGTAATTAATGCTTTACGTGATGGATCACATCTCCATGGTGATTGCAAGCAAGGAAACTGCCACAGCTGGATGTAATGTTTTCAGCAGCCTGGTACTGTTCCAAGAGCCTGTGAAATGGATGGAGCAAGAGTGAGACTCTGCTACTTTGTCAGTAAGCAGTTGTGCTGGTTTTGGCTGGGATAGAGTTAATTTTCTTCATAGTAGCTAGTATGGGGCTATGTTTTGGATTTGTGCTGGAAAGAGTGTTGATAACTCAGAGATGTTTTCATTACTGATGAGCACTACTTACACAGCGTCAAGGCCTTTTCTGCTTCTCACCCCACCCCACCAGCGAGCAGGCTGGGGGGGCACAAGGAGTTGGGAGGGGACACAGCTGGGACAGCTGACCCCAACTGACCCAAGGGGTATTCCAGACCATGTGATGTCATGCTCAGCGTAAAAAGCTGGGGGAAGAAGGAAGTGGGGGACATTCAGAGTGATGGTGTTTGTCTTCCCAAGTAACCATTACGTGTGATGGAGCCCGGCTTTCCTGGAGATGGCTGAACACCTGCCTGCCCATGGGAAGTGATGAATGAATTCCTTGGTTTGCTTTGCTTGCGTGAGCGGCTTTTGCTTTATTTATTAAATTGGCTTTATCTCAGCCCACGAGTTTTCTCACTTTTACTCTTCTAATTTTCTCCCCCATCCCACAAGGGGGGAGTGAGTGAGTGGCTGTGTGCTGCTTAGTTGCCGGCTGGGGCTAAACCATGACTCCAGGTCTTCCAGAGGCTGGGACACAATCCATTTTTATCCATGGTGCTTTAAAAACAAACAAACAAACAACCAACTTTTAGCTGTGTAAGTATTACTCTGATTTCAGATTTGAAGCCAACATTGGCAATAGTTGGAAATTGTTACTCTTTATTGTATTTAGAATTACTTTGTGGTGCCCACACAGTGATCAAAATATTTAGAATAGTCTTTGGAAGCAGTAACACCAGGAATGAAATTCATCCTATAGTAATAAATTGTTCTTGGACTAGTAACTCTTGAGGGATATCCCACCTACACAAGCTGCTTGACTCTCAAACTGCCTGGCTTTCCCTGGTTGTTAAGAAACTCCAGCTGGAATAAGTTTCTTCTTTCTTTTGAAATTAAGCTGAGTGGCCCATTCAAGGTATCGATGTCATGTGGCTAATGGGAATGTGTAGATAAGATGTTTTGGATCAGGCAGAGTACAGATGTGCATGCAGTTTGCTCTATATTTCCTTCAATGTGTCTTTAAGTATTTTGACCTTTGTGTAAAAGGTGTCTGGCATATAAAAATGAATAGAGGTGGTAAGTAATCATATAGCTGTTCCCCTTCATTTATTCATTATAAGCATTATGGATAAAGAAAAGTGACTGTCTAAGTGAAGGCGGTATTAGGGATTTGCAGCTTGAGACTGGATTATCCCATTAGTGTAGAGAGAGCTAATAGGATGCCAGTGAAGAAGACTGATAAGGATCAGCAGGTTAGAAAAGGTATATTTTTACATTGCTTGATGTACGAAACAATGACACAGTGGGTAGCAATGGTGGTGGATAAAAGGCTGCTCCTTTAGACTTCCTCTGCTTTTTCTTCAGCATAAAAGAGAAACTGGTATTCAGGTGTAGCTCAAAATATTTAGTATGAGGGTGGTAGGATTTTTAGGTTGGCTTTTTTTTTTTTAAACACATGAGTGGGTAGTAGAGTGGTTGGTTTTTTTTTTTTTTTTTTTTCTTTCCCCTGCAGTTGGTGTGTGTTACAAGTCCAATGACATCGTTCAGCATGCTGGTCATCCAGCTGTGGGTCAGAGCACTGAGAGTGGTGCCTGTGGTTGTCATCCCCTCTGTGCAGAAGTGAAGTCACTCTGCAAGGGCTTGAAGTCGTGTGGTCTTTATGCACTGATGCAGCAGAACTCTGCCTATCTCTGTGTCTTTGTCAGCAGGGCTTTTGCCTCGGTGTTTAGGAGAGCTAGGCAGGTTAGGTGGCAGTTGGCACAGACATAATCTAAAAATGGCAAAAATTGGAAGGGAGGGAGAAAAATAGGGTACAAGGAAAAGGATGTGAAGGGAGTGAAAGTGGTTTTGATACTAAGGCTGAAAAGGAGAAAAGTCTCTGGAATAAACCAAGCTAATAACTCCAGTGGAGCAACCTTTATTCTGTCACAAGAAAGAAAGAAAGGAAGGAAGGCTTTATAGTAGTAAAGACAAAAATTTGATTTGCATCTGCAAGTTCGAACAGTGTCTGTGGGAGGATTGATGTTTTCTAATTTTATAAGCTGCAGCAGGCGTGTTAAATGCCGCTGACAGATTAGATTGAAATTGTGTGCATTAAGGTATTTTGAGTGGTGAAAGACAGACTGTCCCAAAAATAAAACTGAAAGAGTCAGTAAACAATTCAGTGCTATTTGTTTGTTAAAACATCATCTGCGAGGTTTGACAACAAATACTTTTAATTAAGAAAGTGACAGGTGTGGGTGTCAATATCTCTTCTTTCTGATGCTTTTAATTTTAGGAAAAAAGAAAACTGTGCATAAGGTGATTTTGGGTGGTTTTGCACAGGAGGGAATTGTGTGAGGAGTGTGCATGGATTGATGGGGGTGTTAGCTCTCAGAGGGAATTCTCAGGATGATGAATCCATTTTGAAGAGTTAACATTGCTACCAAGTGAGTTACTGAACCCGTGCCCACTCTGCAAGCATCCGCTCTGATTGGCACCAAGGGGCCAACATTGATCCATCATTCGAAGCTTTGCAGCAAAGCAATGAAAGCGACTGCATGGGCTGTGGTTCTGCCTCTCATCTTGTGAAAAGGTTACTGCTCTCAGATTTCCTTTTAGAGTCAAAGCATTTCAGATTGAACAGCAATTTCTGACAAAGACAGGAGCTGGAACTGTGCTATGCTGTCATCGGGCTTGGTGGGTCACTTAAGCTTCTGCTGGCTTAAACAAATAGGAATTACATGGGCAAATCCCTCCTTCTTTCCTTACTCCCTCTTCTCTGCCTCACAGTAGAAGTAATAGGGAAGAGCATCCATGATCATGTTTACTGTAATGAGCCTGTGCTCTTGGGGAAACTCTTGTGGCATCTTTTAACGTTAATCTAGTATCGATTTATGATTCTAATTTATATGCTCTAGCTCTTGTTCATTAAGTGACCACATGCAGGGTTCTCCTATTTCGTGTGTTCCCCATAAAAGCCTGTGCATTTCATTAAATCTCAGCATTAAAGGAAGTGTTTCCTGGCAGAGCAATTTTCTAACAGCACTTTGGAAGTGTGCAGGAGGGTCTCAAGGTCACAAACTCCTTTCAGAGGTTAATTAAGTCTGAAAGAAAGGTATTCTGTTGTAATTAAACAGTAATGAATGAGAGGCCAGGAATATTTGGTGTATAATGCAGTACCACAAGGCAAACCCAAAATAATCTGCAAATTTATTATTTTATTTTGTATTCTATTATAAAATACCCTTGGGTGTCAGTGTAATTTTTATTCTCCAACTTGCCTATGACAGAAGGGGGATTAAGTGGTCAGTGCTGTCATGCATATGTGATCATAATACACCTTGGGAGTGGTTTTGAGAACTCTAATAGCATTCCTGACATGCTGAAGAGGACTTTCATCAGGAGGGTGATGCCTTCCCCATTCTGCAGGATCTAATTTTTAATCAGAGTGGAATGTGCTTTCTTTGCTGCATTCACACTGGAAAAGCCATGGCAAGTTTTGACTTCTTTCAGTAGTGCCAGCAGAAATACAATCATGTTCATGACCCTGTTTAAGAGCTCATCAAAACGTCCCTTTTAGTTCTTGTGCTTCTAGGGTTTAATATTTCAGCATGTTCAAATGTATTAGGCAGGATCTTAGCACAGGGCCACAGACAAGTAGTCAATCCAAATGTAGATTTCCCCCCTGCCCCCCAACCTTCATTGTAAATCAGCTGATTCAGACATTCGCAGACTGACTTGCTCCACTCTATTATCTGTGAAGAGTGAATGATTTTAGTGATGTAACATATCGTAGGTATCTAGAAAACAAAAGCATGGGTTACAAGTAGGTTGTAGTTATAATTCCTTACTTCTGTTTTAAAAGTAATTTTAATTATTTTAGTTTTTTTCTTTCATTGTATGACAGCATCCGAAAACTGCATTTGTAAACTGTTCTGCCCAACTTGTGAAAGAAAGGGATGGGGAAAACTGCTCATACCTGATGATGGGATTCATCCCAGAGTACTGAAGGAACTAGCAGATGTTATGGCAGAACCCCTCTCAATCACGTACCAAAGCTCTTGGGAGCCTGGGGAGGTCCCTGCTGACTGGAAGCTAGCCAACGCTACTCCAGTTTACAAGAAGGGCTTGAAAGAAGCCCCAGGAAACTACAGACCTGTTAGTCTGACCTCAGTACCTCGAAGAATTATGGAGAAGATCATGCTGGGTGCTATTGAAAGGCATTTCAGAAATAATGCAACCGTCAAGCACAGTCAACAGGAGTTCACAAAGAGAAAGTCCTGTCTAATTTGATATCCTTCTATGATAAGGTCACCTGCCTGGTGGGTGAAGGGAAGCTGGTGGATGTAGTTTTTCTGGATTTTGATACTGTCCCTTCCAGCATCCTTCTGGACAAGATGTCCAACTGTGGGATGAGCAGGTAAACAGTGCGCTGGGTGAAGAACTGGCTGAATGGCAGGGCTCAAAGGGTCATAGTGAATGGGGCTACATCTGGCTGGTGACCAGTCACTAGTGCTGTTCCTGAGGGCTTAATTCTAGGGCCAGTTCTGTCCAATATTTGTATCAGTGATCTGGAGGCAGGACTTGAATGCACGGTTAGTTAAGTTTGCTGATGATACTAAATTGGGAGGTGTTGTTGACTCTCTTGAGGGACAAGATAGATTGGACCACTGGGCAATGATTAATGGGATGAAATTTAACAAGTCCAGATATCAGATTCTGCACCTAGGCGTGAGTAACGCTGGACAAGTATAAATTGGGAGAGGAGTGGCTGGGGGGGGGGCCC
>NW_010973244.1:3657694-3658348 GCF_000737465.1 Haliaeetus leucocephalus | reverse complement strand
AGAGCAGCCCTGCAGAAAGGGATCTGGGGGTGCTGCTTAACATTATTCTCAACAAGAGTCAGCAGTGTGCCCTGGCAGCCGAGAGGGCAAACCACATCCTGGCGTGCATCAAACTCAGGCAGAACTAGCTGGTCAAAAGATGTGATTATGCCACTGTATTTAACGTTGGTGCAGCCTCACCTTGAGTATTGTGTGCAGTTCAATTTTAAAAGGATGTTAAAGATACTTGAGTGCATCCAGAGGAGGGCAGCAAATCTGGTGAAGGGGCTGGAAGGCATGTCCTCTGAGGAGCGGCTGAGGACACGGGGTTTGTCTAGTTTGGAGAGAAGGAGGCTGAGGGTGACCTCACTGCTCTCGACAGCTTCCTGAGGAGGGGACGTGGAGAGGGAGGTGCTGATCTCTTCTCCCTGGTACCCAGTGCCAGGATGCGTGGGAATGGCTGAAAGCTGTGTCCGTCAGGGGAGGTTCGGACTTGACATGAGGAAAGAGAGGGTGGTCAAACCCTGGAACAGGCTTCCTAGAGAGGTGGTGGATGCCCCACTCCTGTCATTGTTGAATAGACATTTGGACAACGCCTTTAATGCCATGCTTTAACTTTTCGTCAGCCCTGAAGTGATCATGCAGTTGGACTAGGTGGTGCTTGTAGGACCCTTC
>NW_010973244.1:3651319-3657057 GCF_000737465.1 Haliaeetus leucocephalus | reverse complement strand
ATCCCACTGGGAGGGGGGGAGTGAGTGAGCGGCTGCGTGGTGCTTAGTTGCTGGCTGGGGTTAAACCACGACAGTCCATTTTGGCGCCCAATGTGGGACCCAAAGGGTTGAGATAACGACAAACCTGACCAGAGCTTGTTAAAACAAATTTGTTATAAGCATTCATTATATTGGTCTAATAGTCGCTGGTCATTACGTTGGTTTATGTATTCTTAGAGTTGTTGCTTTGGTTTTTAAGGCTCTGTTATGTATCACCTCGCTTGCTGTACGTAGTCCCTCTTCTGCTTATCATCCGTGGGAGGTGGATTAAGGTTTTCGCTTTGATGTATTGTATAACACTGGTTTATGGTATGATAAAGTCATCGGCTGTGGGATTAATCCGGTATTTGCACTCAGCATTGTCACCTTTATACTGCGGGAGCCATCTGTGGGAAACTATTAATAATTATACCATTTACCTTTCCTCCTTGGAAAACCAGTCTATGGGTGGGGTACCTTTCTTCCCCTCTCCTTTCTCCTTCAGTCCAGTTACAATGGTGTTTGAGAATTTTGAAAAATTTGAATACTCTTGGGATGTTGAGACCAGCACGGTCCTAGCCCTACTGCTAGGAATTAGCATGCTCCTGAATGTGGTTCAGCTCTTGTTTAAGGTTAAACAACTATTTAAGATCACCCAGAGATCTGCCCCGAGGCTGGATAATTATGAGTGGCAGGGTGTGTGGGGTAGTATGGGCAAGTACCTAGAAAAGTGGGCACCTCCAATGTTTTGGAAATTCACCCCTGAACAAGTGCAGGATCCAGAAGAACTAGTAAAATATTTGGAAAAGGTATGCTGTCACCCCGGCAGCTCCAGAGAGATACAAATCACTGCAACGCGCTGGTGCCTGGCCCATGCCTATTGAGCCCTGTTCGACACCACTCAGTACCCTCAAGGGGAAGAGAAAGTCTCTGGACCTAACAACAAAACGATGAGCACCGCGGCCACCCAAACCTCGGCAATGGGCGCTGTGGCCCCTCCAGCCCCAGCGACGAGCATTGCGGCCACCCAGACCTTGGCGACAGGCACCGCGACCCCTCCAGCCCCGGCGACGAGCACTGTGGCTACCCAAACCTCAGCAACAGGCACTGCAGCCCCTCCAGCCCCGGCAATGAGCACAGCAGCTACCCAAACCTTGGCAACGGGCACTGCGGTCCCTCCAGCCCCAGCGACGAGCACTGCTGCTACCCAAACCTCGGCGACAGACACTGCGGTTATCCAAAACCCGGTGAGCGATACTGCAACTGAACCAGCGGACCAACCTGCACCAGTATCAGTTGCCCCCGTACAGAAAAAGAAATATACAAAAAAATCAGTTCGCTTAGCGAAGGATGAAGGTGAACCAGGGTCATCACGGGAACCGGAGGAAGAGGCAGAACCAGAGGTAATAACCCAGTCCCTATCCTTGAGTGAGCTGCGGGATATGCAAAAAGATTTTGGCCACCGTATAGGTGAGCATATTATCACCTGGCTCCTCCAATGCTGGGACAATGGGGCTAATAGCTTGGAATTAGAAGGTAGGGAAGCCAAGCACCTGGGATCGCTTGCTAGGGAAGGTGGCATTGACAAGGCAGTTGGAAAAGGGACACAAGCCATCAGCCTCTGGAGGCGACTCCTGTCAAGTGTGAAGGAAAGGTACCCCTTTAAGGAAGATGTTATATGTCAGTCAAGCAAGTGGACCACCATGGAAAGAGGTATCCAATATCTGAGGGAATTAGCTGTGCTAGAGACGATTCATCATGACCTGGACAACCCACAATTACCCAAAGATCCAGACGAAGTCCAATGCACACGACCCATGTGGCGGAAGTTTGTACGGAGTGTGCCATCGTCCTATGCCAACACACTGGCAATAATGACCTGGAAAGATGAAGAGGCACCGACAGTGGATGAAGTGGCTCGCCAACTCCGTCAATACGAAGAAAATCTCTCCTCCTCCCTACAAGCCTGCATTTCGGCTGTGGAGAAGCTGTACAAGGATTTCCAGCAATTCAAAGAGGATATGTCCTATTGCCCACCTGTAAGGACCAATGTCTCAGCTATTAGGAGTGAGCGTTCCTCTGCCCAAGAGAGAGAATATAGAAGGTACACACTGCGAGGTGCCCTGTGGTTTTACCTATGTGATCATGGAGAGGACATGAGGAAATGGGACGGAAAACCTACCTCAGTCCTAAATGCACGGGTACGTGAGCTGCGAGGAAAAACCACCACAAAAGGGGATTCTACCAGGAAAAATGCCGCTCCAGTTTCCAAACAGAGTAGAAGGGCTGATCTTATTTCTGATCCTCTTGAAGGGACTTCTGAGCCAATTTTATGAGAAGTGAATACTGGATACTCTGGCCAGAATTAGAGGGGCCCTGCCTCCAGCCAGGTGGAGGAAAGGGATAACCGGGTCTATTGGACTGTGTGGATTCGATGGCCTGGCACGTTAGACCCACAGGAGTATAAGGCTCTAGTAGACGCCGGCGCAGAGTGCACTCTAATGCCATCAAGTTATAAAGGGGCAGAACCCATTTGTATTTCTGGTGTGACAGGGGGATCCCAAGAGTTAACCGTATTGGAAGCTGAAGTAAGCCTAACTGGGAATGAATGGCAGAAACTCCCCGTTGTGACTGGTCCAGAGGCTCCATGTATCCTTGGCATAGACTATCTCAGGAGAGGGTATTTTAAGGATCCAAAGGGGTATCGATGGGCTTTTGGTATAGCTGCCTTGGAGACGGAGGGCACTGAACAGCTGTCTACCCTGCCTGGTCTCTCTCAAGACCCTTCGATTGTGGGGTTGCTGAGGGTTGAAGAACAACAAGTGCCAATTGCTACCACGACGGTGCACCGGCAGCAATATCGCACCAACCGAGACTCTCTGATTCCCATCCACAAGTTGATTCGCCAACTGGAGAGCCAAGGAGTGATCAGCAAAACTCGCTCACCCTTTAATAGTCCCATATGGCCAGTGCGGAAGTCTAATGGGGAGTGGAGACTAACAGTTGACTATCGCGGCCTGAATGAAGTTACACCACCGCTGAGTGCTGCCGTTCCAGATATGCTAGAACTTCAATACGAGCTAGAGTCAAAGGCAGCCAAGTGGTATGCTCCGCTTGACATTGCTAATGCGTTTTTCTCAATCCCTCTAGCAGCAGAGTGTCGTCCACAATTTGCCTTTACTTGGAGAGGTGTCCAGTACACTTGGAATCGATTGCCCCGGGGTTGGAAACACAGCCCCACCATTTGCCATGGACTAATCCAGACTGCACTGGAAAAAGGTGAAGCTCCGGAACACCTGAAATACATTGATGACATCATCGTATGGGGCAACACAGCAGAAGAAGTCTTTGAGAAAGGGAAGAAAATAATCCAAATCCTTCTGAAAGCTAGTTTTGCCATAAAAGAAAGTAAGGTCAAGGGACCTGCACAGGAGATCCAGTTTTTAGGAATAAAATGGCAAGATGGACGTCGTCAGATCCCAATGGATGTGATCAACAAAATAGCAGCTATGTCTCCACCAACTAATAAAAAGGAAACACAGGCCTTCTTAGGTGTTGTGGGGTTTTGGAGAATGCATATTCCAAATTACACTCTGATTGTAAGCCCTCTCTATCAAGAGACCCGGAAGAAGAATGATTTTAAATGGGGCCCTGAGCAACGACAAGCCTTTGAAGAAATTAAACAGGAGATTGTTCATGCAGTAGCCCTTGGACCAGTCTGGACAGGACAAGATGTTAAAAATGTGCTCTATACTGCAGCTGGGGAGAATGGCCCTACCTGGAGCCTCTGGCAGAAAGCACCTGGGGAGACCCGAGGCCGACCCCTGGGGTTTTGGAGTCGAGGATATCGGGGATCCGAGGCTCGCTATACTCCAACTGAAAAAGAGATATTGGCAGCGTATGAAGGAGTTCGAGCTGCCTCAGAAGTGGTTGGTACTGAGACACAGCTCCTCTTAGCACCCCAACTCCCAGTGCTGGGCTGGATGTTCAAAGGGAAAGTTTCCTCTACACATCACGCGACTGATGCCACGTGGAGTAAGTGGATTGCACTGATCACACAACGGGCTCGCATAGGAAACCCCAGTCGCCCAGGAATTTTAGAAGTGATCACGGACTGGCCAGAAGGCAAAGATTTTGGAATGTCACCAGAGGAGGAGGTGACATGTGCTGAAGAAGCCCCGCTGTATAATAAACTGCCAGAAAATGAGAGGCAATATGCCCTGTTCACTGACGGATCCTGTCGCATTGTGGGAAAGCATCGAAGGTGGAAAGCTGCTGTATGGAGTCCTACACGACAAGTTGCAGAAACCGCTGAAGGAGAAGGCGAATAGAGTCAGTCTGCAGAGGTGAAAGCCATCCAGCTAGCGTTAGACATTGCTGAAAGAGAAAAGTGGCCAGCGCTCTATCTCTATACTGACTCATGGATGGTGGCAAATGCCCTGTGGGGGTGGTTACAGCAATGGAAGCAGAGCAACTGGCAGCGCAGAGGTAAACCCATTTGGGCTGCTGCACTGTGGCAAGGTATTGCGTCCCGGCTAGAGAATCTGGTTGTAAAAGTACGTCATGTAGATGCTCACGTACCCAAGGGTCGGGCCACTGAAGAACATCGAAACAACGAACAGGTGGATCAGGCTGCCAAGATTGAAGTGTCTCAGGTGGACCTGGACTGGCAACATAAGGGTGAGCTATTTATGGCTCGATGGGCCCATGATACTTCAGGCCATCCGGGAAGAGATGCAACATATAAATGGGCTCAAGATCGAGGGATGGACTTGACTATGGACACTATCGCACAGGTTATCCATGAACGTGAAACATGTGCTGCAATTAAGCAAGCCAAGCAGTTAAAGCCCCTGTGGTATGGAGGGCGATGGCTGAAATATAAATATGGGGAAGCCTGGCAGATTGACTATATCACACTCCCACAAACTCGCCAAGGCAAGCGCTATGTGCTTACAATGGTGGAAGCAACCACCGGATGGCTGGAAACATATTCTGTACCCCATGCCACTGCCCGGAACACTATCCTGGGCCTTGAGAAGCAGGTCTTGTGGCGACATGGCACCCCAGAAAGAATTGAGTCAGACAACGGGACTCATTTCCGAAACAACCTCATAGACACCTGGGCCAAAGAGCATGGCATTGAGTGGGTGTATCATAACCCCTATCATGAACCAGCCTCTGGGAAAATTGAGTGATACAATGGACTGTTAAAGACTACATTGAGAGCAATGGGGGGTGGAACTTTCAAACATTGGGATACACATTTAGCAAAAGCCACCTGGTTAGTCAACATCAGAGGATCTGCCAATCGGGGTTGCCCTGCCCAGTCAGAATTTTTACATACTGTAGAAGGGGATAAAGTCCTTGTAGTGCACATAAAAAATATGTTAGGGAAGACAGTCTGGGTTACTTCTGCCTCAGGCAAAGGTAAACCCATTTGTGGGATTGCTTTTGCTCAAGGGCCTGGGTGCACTTGGTGGGTGATGAGAAAAGACGGGCAAGTCCGATGTGTGCCTCAGGGGGATTTGATTTTGGGTGAGAATAGCCAGAATTAAACTGTATGATATTAGTTGCTATATAACCCTGCTACTGTATGTTATCATTACTGTAATTGTTATATGCTATATCCATAGTACTATAGTAAGAATCACTTAGATCAAGCAAGAAAGAACTGTGATAAAACTGAGCAAAGCGCAGTAGTGATGGAACCAGAACTG
>NW_010973244.1:3477175-3651297 GCF_000737465.1 Haliaeetus leucocephalus | reverse complement strand
CTGGCTGAATGGCAGGGCTCAAAGGGTCACAGTGAAATGGGGCTACGTCTGGCTGGCGACCAGTCACCAGTGCTGTTCCTGAGGGCTTAATTCTAGGGCCAGTTCTGTCCAATATTTGTATCAGTGATCTGGAGGCAGGACTTGAATGCACGGTTAGTTAAGTTTGCTGATGATACTAAATTGGGAGGTGTTGTTGACTCTCTTGAGGGACAAGATAGATTGGACCACTGGGCAATGATTAATGGGATGAAATTTAACAAGTCCAGATATCAGATTCTGCACCTAGGCGTGAGTAACGCTGGACAAGTATAAATTGGGAGAGGAGTGGCTGGAGAGCAGCCCTGCAGAAAGGGATCTGGGGGTGCTGCTTAACATTATTCTCAACAAGAGTCAGCAGTGTGCCCTGGCAGCCGAGAGGGCAAACCACATCCTGGCGTGCATCAAACTCAGGCAGAACTAGCTGGTCAAAAGATGTGATTATGCCACTGTATTTAACGTTGGTGCAGCCTCACCTTGAGTATTGTGTGCAGTTCAATTTTAAAAGGATGTTAAAGATACTTGAGTGCATCCAGAGGAGGGCAGCAAATCTGGTGAAGGGGCTGGAAGGCATGTCCTCTGAGGAGCGGCTGAGGACACGGGGTTTGTCTAGTTTGGAGAGAAGGAGGCTGAGGGTGACCTCACTGCTCTCGACAGCTTCCTGAGGAGGGGACGTGGAGAGGGAGGTGCTGATCTCTTCTCCCTGGTACCCAGTGCCAGGATGCGTGGGAATGGCTGAAAGCTGTGTCCGTCAGGGGAGGTTCGGACTTGACATGAGGAAAGAGAGGGTGGTCAAACCCTGGAACAGGCTTCCTAGAGAGGTGGTGGATGCCCCACTCCTGTCATTGTTGAATAGACATTTGGACAACGCCTTTAATGCCATGCTTTAACTTTTCGTCAGCCCTGAAGTGATCATGCAGTTGGACTAGGTGGTGCTTGTAGGACCCTTCCAGCTGAAATAAATTCTTTCCCTTCCCCTTCCCCTTCTACTCCATTCTATTCCACTCCATTCCATTCATGCTTGGCTAGGTAAAGTATAGGCATGAATCTAGGAACCTGCATTTAGTAAAATTCTGTAAATGTTGAAAATTCTTCTATCTTACATCAGCCCTTCCATGTACCGACATCAGCCAGAAGTACAGATGAAAAGAAATCACTCTTCGGTTCCACAGCCTGGCCTCTGGAAAAGCTACATCGGCTCATTAATGCTCCAACCTGCCTTTCTTGGGCTTTGGACCTGGCTGTAGTCCCATGGCTGTGAGAGGGGAGCTTATGTTCACCACCTTCCTCTCTCTCACGGACCTAGATAAGGCAGATGGTGTTTTAGAAAGTTAGGGAGCCATGTTGCCAAAACCACTGGTGATGGGATGCCCCAAAACTTGCTGTGGTGTGAACTGCGCCAGCCATTGCTACCATAGAGAGAGAGTAGCTGTGCCGCACCTCTTAGAGCTCACCGAGCTGAATTTGAAGGTGGGAATGGTCCAAATCTTGGTAGCTTTCTATCAGCATGTAAGTAAAAATTCCTGTTTGTTACTAGCTGACTGGCTGTAACTAGCTGCTGCAGGCTGCTTTTGCATCTGAGCTTAACCAGGTATTTAACAACCTAAGATTTAGGTAATGGTTTTGCTTACAGTGAAATACAGTTCTCCATTAATCTGCAGGATAACTTTCCGTTCCTCTCTGAGGACAATTAAAGAAGTCATGTCAGTGAGAGTTTTTCTGTCATTCCAGTAAAATATGGGTCTCTTACCTCATTATCAGGCAGATGGGTGTATTCCTCCCATCTTTACACACTTTTAAAAAACTTAGAAACCTGTGAATTAATGGCCTGCCAGTATTAAAAAATATGGAAAAAATTATCTAGTAGTGAATTTCACACTGAAGGAATGGGACGCACTGTCATCCAAACCTCACCCTTCTATTAAATAACATCTCTAATGACATTTACGTTACATCATGTCACCTGTAGTGCTCTTCGGGCTACTCTTAGAGCATCTCAATACACACTAATTCAGAGTCACCTTAACTTAACTCACCTGTGTCCAGTCTTTTTGGAAGCATTTCTAATGCATCCACTCAGAGTTCTCCTCTCTGTTCTTGAAGTGTAGATGACTGCAGACGGCAGCAGGGATATCAGACCTCTGAATGTCTTCCCTGAGGAACAACTACTACCACCATATGTATAAAGGGAATAGCTTTTAATAAAAGCTCATCATTGCATTTGTATTATTTATAGGTAGATCTGTGTCCTTAAGATCTATTTCTGGTTCTAGTTAATTAGTGTGTTGAAATCTAATAAAAGATTACATGAAAGCGGTAATGACAGTAATAGAACTTAGTAGGATGGCAGTTAAGGGTTTTATAAATTTTTTAATCATAATAAATTGTGAAATTGATACAGGGGTATTGTCAAAAATTTCTTAGAATAAGCAGGGCACCAACAGCATCAGAGTTTACATCAGTAGGTTTTTTTTTCAGCTACTCTACTTGATAGAAAATTACTTGTACAGAGTCCAAGATGGGGGCTCTTTGGACTATGCACTATTTATCCAGAATGAGATATTTTCTGTCTGAGAGTGTTTTTAACCCACACAGTCAAAAAGAGGGAAAGGAGGAGGATTGGGGAGAGGAGGGATTGAGAACAGAGAAATCTGTAATATCATGTGTATGTTTGTAATGTTTCTAGTGCCTCAGTCATGTGCAGTTTTTTTCTGTGATTGCCATTTATGAATAAGCACTAAATCTACACATATTCCTGCCTGGATTTGATATCTGTCAGGTAGGTAGTTATCTAAATGCTATCATTTGTGTTCTAAATACTATATTGAGAAGTGACAGTAAACTAAATGCTGCAGATACAAACTGGAGGGCTGGCTCAGGTTCTCTTCAAACCTTCCCTCCACAGTACAATTTCCTTGCTTTTGGTGAAACATTAATGACGACACCCATCTTAAGCCGCAGACAGTAGGAGTTTGGTAGATAGGTCCCAGCCACAGTCTGGGTATTAAAGACTTAATGGTAGCACATGCCTGCTTGCTTTACTGAAAACACACTGTAACACCCTAGTCTGATTAATGGATTGGGGGAAGTAGACAGACACACGCTGTATTGGGTTTGCGTGGCAAGGTTTTGCTAGCAGGGGACCTACAGGGGTGGCTCCTGTGAGAAGCTGCTGGAAGCTTCCCCGACAGAGCCAATGTCAGCCGGCTCCAAGTCGGACCCATCGCTGGTAGCGCCTCTGGGAGAACAGATTTAAGAAGGGGGAGGGGGGGGAACCTGTGCAGTGGAAACTGCAGCTGGAGAGAAGAGTGAGAATATGTGAGAGAAACAACCCTGCAGACACCAAGGTCAGTGAAGAAGGAGGGGGAGGAGATGCTCCAGGTGCCAGAGCAGAGATTCCCCTGCAGCCCATGGTGAAGACCATGGTGAGGCAGGCTGTCCCCCTGCAGCCCAGGGAGGTCCATGGTGGAGCAGATGTCCACCTGCAGCCCGTGGAGGACCCCACGCCAGAGCAGGTGGGTGCCTGCAGGAGGCTGTGACCCCGTGGGAAGCCCACGTTGGGGCAGGCTCCTGGCAGGACCTGTGGATCTGTGGAGAGAGGAGCCCGCACTGGAGCAGGTTTTCTGGCAGGACTTGTGACCCCGTGGGGGACTCAAGCTGGAGCAGTCTGTGCCTGAGGGACTGCAGTCCACAAAAAGGACCCACGCTGGAGCAGTTCATGAAGTGCAGCCCCTGGGAAGGACTCGCATTGGAGAAGTTTGTGAAGGACTGTCTCCCATGGGAGGGACCCCACGCTGGAGCAGGTGAAGAGTAAGGAGTCCTCCCCCTGAGGAGGAGGGAGCGGCAGAAACCATATGTGATGAACTGACCCCAACCCCCATTCCCCATCCCCCTGTGCCACTGAGGGGGAGGAGGTAGAGAAAATGGGGAGTGGAGTTGAGCCTGGGAAGAAGGGAGGGATGGGGGGAAGATGTTTTAAGATTTGGTTTTATTTCTCATTCTCCTACTCTGATTTGATTGGTAATAAATTACATAAATTTTCCCCAAGTCGAGCCTGTTTTGTCCATGATGGTAATTGGTTGAGTGATCTCTCTCTGTCCTTATCTCGACCCATGAGCCTTTCGTTATATTTTCTCTCTCCTGTCCAGTTTAGGAGGGGAGTGATGGAGCAGCTTTGGTGGGCACCTGGTGTCCGGCCAGGGTCAACCTACCACACACACACAGTTAAGACTGTTGTATCTGAAGCTGGTATTGTCCAGGAAACAAACACAGCAGCACAGCAACCATTGCTATTTAACTACTCTACTACCAGTCTCTGAGCTATTTTAAAGCTAGCTCAGTTTTACAAACACTTCAGTCGACCAAGTTCTCAGTGTAGCCTTGGAGACCCTTCACAGTGCCCTTCTGATTTCTCTTGGTCATGCTTGCACTTTTGTTGGGGGTTTTTTTGGTAGCAAAGTTTATTTGGAAAATTGCTGAGTTATAAATGTAGTAAAATATAAGAAATTAATTTTACATCCTCTTTCCATCTGCAGAGTCTGAATTGTGTACTTAGAAGCATAAATCTGCTTCTGAGCATAAGTTTGTATTGAACTTCTTGTGGGTTCTGACTCGTCAGCTGTGTTGCATGTAGCTGTGCTGGTTTCAGACGGAGCTGATGCCAAGCTTCCCTCTCCCGAAGAGGAGAGCTGCTGGTTACATGTGCTGAATGAGACTGTACGTGTGCAGGTTGAAGGATTGGGACCTACTGAGGATTTTAACACGTGGATGCACGTTCTTGGTGCTTGTTAGTGATTTCTGTAGTTAAGACTTCCCAGTGGTAGATGTCTTCTAATGTGTTTTGAAGGAAGCGTTATTGCAGACACCTTGCAGATATTTGCTGCCTTGATGTATTTGCCGTTAGTTCTTTCTCAAGAGTTAGGACTGCTAAGTCTGTACCAGAGATAAAACCCAGGGCAGACTCCTGTGATTGTTATGACAGCTGTTGTATGTTGTGCTTAGGATCAGTATTTCTTTGGTAAAATAAGTTTAATAAGCTGCAGGTGAAATATCAGTAGGTCAAATGTGTACAGCATGGCCTCGGTAGCCACTACACAGGTATGAGAGAATGTCTGACAAGAGACTGCCTGCTTCATGGTTTTAATATTTAACAGCTGTGGGCTAAATTATGAAATAATTAATATAAACTAGATCTTCAGCTTCTGTAAGTTATCTTGGCTCAATTAGCTGCTGGTGAGTTACTCCAGCATTAGACAGTAGCTGAAGATGGGAAAAGATTGTACCTTATGAGTATCTCTGCGACAGCTGGTACTTTCAGGGGGCGAAGGAAGCTCTGAGCAACAAGGACTTCGGGATTTGGCATGATACTTTGGCCAGTGCAGAATTCGTGGTTTTTCCTCCTACGGAGCGTTTCACACCCTTACACTGGATACCATGGCTGTGTAATTGCTCTCTCCCCTTTTCAGATAGGCCATCCAGGGAGGTGCAGGGAGCTTCCCTGTGGTGGTGATGGCTAAACTCAAAAAAGCCCTTTTCTTCGGGAGGCGTTGGAAGCTGTGCTGGCTGTCAGGAGGAGGATAAAGCTAAAGGAAGACAACAGCAAGATTAGCATGTTTCCTTGCACTCAGGATAGACAGTATTTGGGAAAGCAGACAGCCCATATCGTGGTCAGGGTGGCACTGCCACAGGTTTCCTTACATGTTATTAGGTTTCCTTACATGTAGGTTTGTTCACTAATGAACAGCAGAAAGAAACAAAAATCTGGGTCAGGCAAGTCACTGTCAACCAGACATCCTTTTGCATCTATTAAGGTGCAGAGCATAGGTATGAACTTACCTGTTTATTTTAGCAGTTTAAACATTTTACAGAAGAAAACAGCAAGAGAGAGCTGATTTTTCATTAGCTGAACGCATTTTGTCAGTCTCTCAGTCTTTGTTCCTTAAAAAACATGGGGGAAAAAACCCCCTTGCTAGAAAAACTATTTCAACTGAGTACTTCAGATTGTGATCAGGAGGTGGGTTTTTGTTATACAGGAGAGTTGCAGCTTTATTTTGTTTCTTAACTTCATCCATATGTCAGATAACTATAAAAGAGGTTTTTATTCTTTAATTAGACCTTTATCAGAGGCAGTTCAATTGTGGCTATGCTCACCAAAATTATTTTTTGAAAGATTTCTGAACTTACTGAGAAAGAGAGAACTGCTTATGTCTGTTCACAACTGTAAACTTGTTGACTTTGCTAACTAAAATATCCATACTGGTACTTTGAGTCTGTAGAGGTGGTGACACTGTGAGGAAGCGAGGATGGTAAGACAAGGATTAAAGTGAGCTGCAGAAGCCTTACCCAGCAGTGATGCTCCAGCCCACTGAAGACAGGGCCACCGCTATATTAAACACTTTTTCACCAGTTTCTTAAGACCTCTTGAGGCCAACCTTTCACCTTTGCGATTAATACTAACCTTGAAAGAATTTCTATTAAACATTGCAGTATGTTGTTGTCTAAATCACAAGTTCCAGAAAATGAAATTGGGTCGTACATTGTACAGCTACATTGTGTAGAAATGGGAGAATACTCCCTTGAATTAATCTGATGCAAGCGAGGGTGCTTTTTGGTAAAGGTTACTAAGCATCGCATAGAGCCCAACTCTCATTTTGTATGCGCATTTAGCTTCTGCTATCTCTCTAATTAATGCTTCTGTGCTGTGTTGGGCAAGAGGTGCAAGTACCTTTTGAAATGCTAATGCTCTGGTGGAATATCCTGGTTCTCTGTCAGCTCCGGAGAAGCTGCAGCAGAGGTCAGCAGCAAAAGTTTTAATAAAACTTCTGCCTCTCAGTGACTTACCAAATTCCAGCCATACAGAGACAACAGACTTCAAATGGCTGTCTGCTGCTACGTGTCTTTTCTCGATTCCTTGCCGTGTGGGCTCACATTCCCTAAAAAGATTAAGTGATATGTTTTGTTCCTCTGTGTAGCCCAAGTGTTTTCAGGATCCTCAGTGCATTGTTTCTCTGCAAGATGTTACATACCTTATCAGTGTAAGGGCTCAAAACCTGCAGAAATTGTATTAATATATTTCAGGTACTCAAGGAGATCTTCACCAAAAAAAAAAAGGGGGGGGGGGGTGTCAGAAGTTTGCTCAGTTGCTGCTCTACAGGCAATTAGAGTCCAGGACAGAAGGACATTTTCATTAACCATATGGGAGT
The DNA here is from genome assembly GCF_000737465.1 of Haliaeetus leucocephalus. NCBI lineage: Eukaryota > Metazoa > Chordata > Aves > Accipitriformes > Accipitridae > Haliaeetus > Haliaeetus leucocephalus. The sequence continues at coordinate 3,644,059 of NW_010973244.1, read as the reverse complement.
CAGCTTTGCCTTTCAGTAGTTGTGTTGTCATCAGATATTCTGGTTTCCTCCTTAAGACTTCATGTCTTCTGAGTCGGTGTTTTTTAATAAGTTTTTGTGTGGCAGTTCACCTTTTATGGCTGGTTTTCTTCCTTACAGATAAGTGTCAAGATGTCTCTTTTCTGGCCATGAAACAGAAAATTAATCTATAAAATGATGTGTATGTGGAAATCAGAAAAGAAAATGCAGTCCAAAGAGGAGAAGCATAATTAAGACTTTTGAAAACCTGCAGATTTTTCCTTGCCTGCTTGGAACAGGTTCCTCCGTAAGGGGATAAATCTCTTGCACTTTTGAGTCATTGTGTAGAAAGGGCTCTAAAGGTTTTCTGCTGCAAGCTACTTACTGCAGTTTCAAGCCCTGAAGAAGCAAAGGGCTTCTTCAAACTCAACCTCTCCTGCATAGGTCATCTTCCCTGTTTTTGGAAGTACATAAACAGATGCTAAATTCAGGGGAGGCATTTAAGGTACTCAGGTGAGAATAAGTAAATTATGGAAGCAAGGAAATCCCATGTTTTACATAATTTACATGTAACTGCTTACTGTTTGATTGTGCTTGACTTTTAAGTATTCTTACTGGTGTGAAAGTTCACAGAAAGGACACATAGAGTTAAAATACTAGTAATCAAAACTGACTTTTAAAATTGTATAATGAGTTTTCAAGCCACACTGTAGGGGTTGTTAGTAACTATCTAATTAGGAGGAAAAAATACGTGTGGTTCTAGCTCTTCTGGGAAAGCAGAGAAATTGTTTATCTTGTCTTGGAAAAGTTTTTTCTCCCTTGGAGCAGCAAAATCCAACTTTGGTGACACTCCATGAAGGAGCCCTGAGCCTGCTCTGTTTTTTAGTGCTGCCTTTTTGAGACTAGTATCTAAATCTCAGTTTGTATAGTTTGTGACTGCTTCGATTTATGTATACCAGGTTTTAGAACCCATCTCTTTGATTCCTCACATGCAGTCTAAAATGTTAATAATGCACAGTTTACCTTTCTGTAATGGCTGGTTTTCCTCAATTTATAGGGCAAATTCTGCCATCTGTTGCTTCGATGTGGAAAGATGGAAAACAGTTTTGGGTGTCTTGTCAGCCTCTGTCTTCTCGGTTAGTCGTATACTCTCATCTGTTGGAGGGAGTCCTTGTTACATTGCTCATCTTCTGTCCCCTTTCCTCTGGCCTTGTGTCCTAGAAGACTAGAGTCTGGCACTTCTGGATGAGTACCTATGCTTCCCCAGCTTTCAAAATCATGTGCTCGTCACTGACTCCTGCCGAGGCACCGAGGCTTATTGTGCCACTGAATTAATATGCTGTCCTGAGCCATGCTACCCTGTGCAAGGATGAAAACTCAGAGCTCGACCCCCTTTTTTTTATTCCTTTTGCCAAGGATCCAACAGCATGCCAAGGTGCTTGAGCCTGTGAGATGCTGAGTTTCTTCTGAGGGGTGCTGAATAGTTTCAGCTTTAATTGGCTATAAGGTGACGGCGACAACATTGCATTCATGTATCCTTTATTTTAAGCAACACATTAGTCTGTAAGTAATAAAAAAGAAGCCACAGGTACTTCGCAGCAGTCTCTGGGAGTTGCTTGTTCTGTGCACACTGGGCTTTTCCCAAAGTACTTGTACTTACCTGAATACAGGAGGGTATTCAGCACCGTGGAGAACAAGTGAGCTGTTCTTAAATCTTGGAGCATGGCTTTATTTTGTACTGTATTGATTGTAACTGGAGAACAGTTTCAAATATTGACAATTAAAAAGAAAAATGCAACAGTCGTAGCTATCATTAACACTTTTCTTTGTCACTGAGGGATAAGGTTTCAAGGCAGGGCGTTAGCTGCTTGATTTCTGCTAATGATAATGGGAGCGAGTTGGCTGTCCTCTGCAGAAGATGTCCCCCTGATGTGTGCTTTGCATAGCAGTTTGAGCTGAGGGTAATATGTTCTCCAATTTATTTCAGATATTTTTTTATTATTTGCAAGGTGACACTGCATACCAGGCAAGCATAAATGAATGCATTATTGCCCTCATATCTTCACACACTTTTATCTTTTTCTTTAAATCATAGCGTTTGCAAATAAAATAACACTTTTATGCTCCTTAACACTAAGCTTTTTAAGAAGTAAGGAGAAAAGAGGCTGTTCTTCAAGGTTGCCAAATATTACCAAGTACTTTTAATCACAGAGCTACCTGACTAATCCACAGATTTGGTAACAGTCTGTGCAAAGAATTCTGGCAGGGTCACATGAACCTGTTATCTGTGTATGGCCTGATGTATGCATATGCTCGCTTTCTTCGTTAAATTGGGGTCTGCGGTTTGTTTTTTTTTGTCCCCCCCCCCCCCCTTTTTTTTTTTTAAATCTTGTAAAATCTCATCTGGATTTATTGTAATGTACAAAATGTTGTTTGGGAATTATGTTCTGTGTAAGCAATTGCATAATGAACATTAGGGTTTATTAAGGTCTTGAAGATGGCACGGGCAATTGGGGTATTTTTGTTGTTTCTGAATTCATACAGCAACTAGCACAACATCGTTGTCAGTTCCACCCTGATACAAATATTATATAGTGATAAGGGAGGCTCTGTGGATTGAAGTAACAGTGATGTGAACCATGGAGCCTGAAAAAGTAAGCTAGCTGAATTCAAGAGAGTCTTGATTGGGAAGTAGAGGGTGGAGGAAGTAAGGACTGTGTTTTAGCTGGTTTTTAAAGGCCTGATGATAGTAATAAGTTATGGAATCCTTAGTGTGATCTGTTCAAGATTAACCAAAACAAAATGCTTTTTTATGGTCCATTTGCAGTTCATTAATTGTACTGGTATTGAGTGTTTGGCTTCTGAGGTTCAGGCCTGACCCTTACTTGTGGTAACCTTGCAGGTAGTACCAGGAAGGTATTTATAGATTGAACAGACATTAACTCTGAATAGATCTTGCAATCTGACATTTCTCCTTTCCCCAGGAACTCACCTCTGAACAGCTAGATGGGGCATCTAAGTATGCTGCTTTGAGACAAAATATGTATGGCATATACTTGTGCTGTACCAGTCTCTGGGACTGAAAAAGACACTTTGATCTTCACAGCAGTTAACAGTGTACTTCTGACAGATTTAAACAGACTTAACAACTTTCTGATGAGAACAGCCCTCACTCATCCTTCTAGTCAAGACTGAGTCAGGAGGGCAAGCTGAAAGTGCATCTTAATAGTTAGCAAACATAGATTTGGGGGCAATAATTTTTGTTTGTTGGGATTTTTTGTTAAACTGTGGTTTTAATATTTATCATGAAGTAATGCTGGAGTGCTTTATCTTCTGTATTCCCAACTACTAGATGCTTATGAAAGTCAACGCTGACTTTACCTCATGGTAAGTCTGCAGCATTTTATCTTCGCTGTATTTTTTTCTACTGGGAAGTAGCCTGTGTGTGTCTTCTAGTCTGGGGTAAAAGACAAGGGTTTAGAAATTTATTTTTGGTAGTGAAAAAAAAGCATAGGGAACCGACTCTGCTCCCTCGAATGATACAGCTGCGACACGTACGGCTTGTCTGCGTGGGATTGTTTTCTGTGCCGTAACTGAAGAAAGCAAAGGGTACCGCAGATACTGCCTTTAAATGTTCGTGTCTCTGATGTTAACATTTGTTTAAAAAAGGTTAATTGCAGGCAATTGTGTGCTAAAGGAGCTACATCACAAGAAAAGTCAATAGTACTAGGAAACTAACTTTGAATTAATGATAGAACTGAGCAGTTATGCCAGAGAATTTATTTAAGGAGGCAGCACAGTTTTTTATTATAAACTGCTAAAGTGCAACATGTCAGTGGTTTTTTTTTTCTTTTTCTTTTTCATAACTGTATAAAAAGGCATATTTACCACTTCACACTGAATTCATAAAGTGAGTGAATAAAGAACCAAGTATTCCGATGTTTTAAATTTAACATGCTGTTCATTAGTGTTGAATACTTAAAAAAACCCTGCTTCTTGAATTAAGCTGTGTCCATTAGATGGGTTTCTTGAAGGCAAGAGGCACAGTTGTGCTTACTTAGCATGAGAACCTCAGAGTTTAAATAGCTTCTATTTATTTTGTAATCTGTGTCTATGGTAAGAGTCAATTACTGTTTTATGGTACTGGTGACTAAAATTTCATTAGTGTATCTTGAAACTATGGCAAACTTGCTAGAATCTTTTTTTTTTTTCCCCTGCTCTCCAGCCTAGCATCCTGGGAGTTCATAAAACTCTTGAGTCAACATTCAGCCTTTATCCAATTTGGATAAATCCCCTAGCTGGGATCCATCTCAAAACATCTGAGAAATAGTGCTGTTTTTTCTTGTTAAGCTAGCTAAACCTTTAAAGGTTTCATATCGATACTCTGTGGGGGTTTTTTTTAAAAGTTATATACACGAAACATAAGCAGTCTGCTATGGAAGTGCCTTTGGGTCCTTATCTGAAAGCAATTCTGGCCCCTCCTGACTCCATACTCATTTTGGATGGATGCTGTATGACTCTAGAATACCCTCATGAGAACAAAAACCAAAACAACGACAACAAAAAGCAACAACCTAAAGCCAAACAAACAAACAAAAAACCCTTAACCCCCCAGAAAGGAAAGAGAATGAGGAAAGAAAAATTCTGGCTGGCCCAAGGCCCCTGAGGACTTTTTGTTGCTCCGTGCCTGGTGTTATGCCGCTTGACAGCTCTAGAAAAGGCTTGGTAGACTGATCTCAAATGAATTTTATATTTTTGGTCCCATTAGGATTATGGAGTTGGCTCTCTCCTGATAAATATCAGTGTAAAGCAGCAGAGAATCAAGCCAGCTGAGCTGGTCATGACCTTGTATGCATAGTGATAATTAATAGCTAATGAGACTGGTAAGACATGGTTCTGAAATGCAGTAGACTGCATCATCTGGACTGTTTAGAAATTAAAATTTTTAATTGCACTTTGAAAAGGAATTAAAGACATATTTTGCCATCATGGGCAAAAAGATAACCTCCTTCACTAAAGGATATGTGCCATATATGTCACTAAAATATGTAATCTTCAATGCAGTTATGCTACAGAATAAGAATTATTCATGAATTTGAGGTCAGAGGGTAGAAAGGCATGGGTTAGAATAATGTAATGCCTGTTCTTAATCCATACTTTAAATAACGGCAGCTGTTTCAAATTTTCTGGAAGGGCCTTTCTTGTTACTTTTTCTGACATAATTTCTTCCACTCATGTCCTGGTTTCAGCTGGGATGTAGTTAACTGTCTTCCTAGTAGCTGGTACAGTGCTATGTTTTGAGTTCAGTATGTGAAGAATGTTGATAACACACTGATGTTTTCAGTTGTTGCTAAGTAGTGTTTAGACTAAAGTCAAGGACTTTTCAGCTTCTCATGCCCAGCCAGCGAGAAAGCTGGAGGGGCACAAGAAGTTGGCACAGGACACAGCCAGGGCAGCTGACCCAAAGTGGCAAACAGGGTATTCCATAACACGTGATGTCCCATCTAGTATAGAAACTGGGAAGTGGGGGCGGGGAATCGCCACTTGGGGACTGGCTGGGTGTCGGTCAGTGGGTGGTGAGCAATTGCACTGCGCATCATTTGTACATTCCAATGCTTTTATTATTGCTCTTGTCATTTTATTAGTGTTATCGTTATTGTTTCTTCTTTTCTGTTCTATTAAACCGTTCTTATCTCAACCCATGAGTTTTGCTTCTTTTCCCAATTTTCTCCCCCATCCCACTGGGTGGGGGGGGAGTGAGTGAGCAGCTGCGTGGTGCTTAGTTGCTGGCTGGGGTTAAACCACAACTCACATAGTAGTAAGCTTGATACGTGATTCTCCAGAGCGTGTTCTCCTGGACTAGTCTGTACTCTGGAGTAAATACAGAACTACACCAGAGCAAACAAGCAAAAACCAATTATTACAAAATAATCTTAAGTTACTTTAGTATGAGTTTTTTTTCCATATTTATCTCCCTCAACTATTTCCCTTTATATCAGCTAGTGCTAATCTTCTCTGAGGTTAGTCAGTCTAGGACAACTTTTCACACAATGACTCTGGTCATTTCTGGTGCTTCTAAAAGAGAAGGAGAAGAGAAGATGAAAGAATTCTTCTCTTCATGTACATTAATGTGAGGCTTAGACTTTTTAAAAAGTTGAAATTCCCAGCCACAATTCCTTATTCTCTGTTAGTCACTTCTGGCTTTGTGGTGGCTACAAGTGAACTATTTAGAGAGGGTGTTTTGAAAATGGAGGTAGTGCTTCCTGGCAGAGGAGACACATTCAGGCAGTGTAGCCAGGAGCCCTGGCAGAGCGCTTGGGAGGTGCAGCCGAGATTCTTGTTTCTTTTGCTTATAAACATTCAGACAGAACTTCAGCTAGCTTTTGTTATGGAAGTGGTTTTACTTTGGATGAGAGCAGAAGCTGTACAGGAGCGTTTGATTCTGAGAAGATACTTTTTTGGCCAATTCTGCTCCCAGTTATGCCTCTTGAAGCAGTCAGGAGAAATGGTTGATTATTTAAAAGCATGGCAGTCTGTAGTTGCTGTAGAGAAAAAAAAATGACAAAGACACTTTTGGATTTATGTACCGCATTTCAGTAAGATAAACAACCTTAAGACATAAGCTTTTTGATCAGAGTGGATGTGTGTGTCATACCAAGTTGGCTTTCTGTCACAACTGACCGTTGTTCTTCCTATCCAACCTGCTGGGTTGCCTCCATTCAGGGTCACCACTGGAATGCCTAGGGTGAGTTTACTTTTAATGGCTTTGTTTCAGTCAGGAAGAAATGAAAGGAAAATAACGAATCGAAAGAGAATACCTGTAGTTTTTTAGGCTGCTTGTATTCAGTAAATATTTCATTGGGAAACTTGTGGAAAGGTAAAAAGGCAGCAATTTAAAATTTAAATTTTGCCAACGTGGTATTTTTTGTAAGTTGAAAAGGTCAGTCTCACAATGAAGGAGGGAATCTCATTTTCTGTTTCGCTTTTGCTGGGTTTGAACTACACTGACTTGGGCATATGAAACAGAGCACTGAAGCATTTAAATTTCTTCTAGTTCAGTTCTGTGCCCTCGATAAAACCCAATGCAGAAAGGATTGCCCTTCCGCCCACTGCAAGTATGGAAGCATCACTTTTGGAGAGGTTATTTTTAGAATATATCCTTTTGTAACAGCCTCAGTAACAGCAGAGAGCAGTGAATTTGAAATGCCATAGTTGCACGTGAACTAAGTCACAACAATTGTACTTACCAGCTTCTGGTGAAGCAGCTTTCAGTTTTCAAAGAAAACGGTGGCCAGTGACCATGTGTCTCTTTTGAAACCTTTGAACAGAGCCAGAACATGAGATTTTTATGTTTTACTGATGTGGGGAGTTTGTAGACCCTGCAGCATTCTTCTAAAGTCATGTGGAAGAAAAATACATCCCAATATGCTTTGCCCAATTCCTCGTAACTCAGCTTGAGCTGTAAACTAATTTGCTGATGAGCTCTCATACCCCTCGTAAAGTATAGTAACCTTGGAGAAGAGGAGCTATGTATTTAATTTGTTATAAAACACTGAAATCACAGCTTTAATTTCAAAACTCAGTTCAGCCTTATCTGTTGAAGTGATGGCAACCTTCACCTGTCTTCTTAGCTGCTGCTTAAAATTCCAGGAATTGTGCAAGATGGAAAGCTGTGTTTCTGGGGTGGGGTGTCCAAAAATGTTCTTAAACTGTTCTTGAAGTTTCATTATGAATTTGATAAGAATTTATACAGTAAATATTTTGAAGCATTCTGCAATTAAAAAACAACAGGCAAGTTGAGTTAAATATCACAACATGATTTCTATGTGCTTTGCAGCAGTATTGCTGTACAAATGATGCTTAGGATTTGAAATCAAATTCATACACATTTTGTACATCCAAGATATGACTTAATAATCACTGAGCATTTGGCTTCCATATTTTGGGGGGAATATTTTAATAAACAAGGAGAAGAGCAGAAAAGAGATGACATCAGTAACAACTCAAACACAAATCTTTGGAACATTTGTGGCATACCAGCTGTCCAAGAAGCATCATCATCGTCGTCTGCTTCTGACAAATGATATCCACCAAAGCTTGATGTGTAGCACTCAGATAGGCTTTTTCAAATACTCTGCTGACTGAATGATACATTTGAAAGATATTTGAGAATTGTCTGTCTAGAACCATGCAGATACAAGTCTTGCCTTACTGACCCAGGGAGATGTATAAGCATCTAAGCAATGAGTAGCTCCCTTAGCAAAGAAGGGACACTAGATTTAGCAGTTTCGCAGTTCATCTGTTACCTTGTTTTGTATCACCTCGTATCAACTCTTAACATGCTTTTAACTAACTCTTATTCCCTTGAGAGATTAATGCTTGTACCCCTTAGCGCTCTTGAGAAAATAAATATTAAATGTAGTAAGATGGATTAATTTTTCATTTCACTGCTCATTGCTTTCCTTTCAGCTTCTTGCCTGATTACATCAGTGGTGATTTTGATTCCATTCAGCCTGAAGTCAAGGAGTACTACAAGGTCAAGGTAAATTAAATCTCTTTGATGAGTTTGTGTGTGTTAGAGCATTGTAGGATCCAACCCATTAGTGAGCCCCTTGGTCATTAAGTGATTCTGGCTCCATTGGTTTCTTTGAGGCTTCAGCTGTGAAGCACCTTACAAGCTCAGATGTTGAGCTCTGCGTGGCACTGTACTAACGCTTAAAGTAAACACAGGAGGTGCGGTACTGCCCAAGTCCTGCGTAGGGTGCAGTTTCATAGCACCAGCTCAAGAAATACATTGTACGTTGCTGGAGATTATAGCAACTGGAAACTAGGATAAAACTTCCTGAAAAATCTGTGACTTCTTTTGCTTAGTGAGATACAGAGCAATAAGATTAACCTCCCGTGATTCCCACATGGCTGGCACCCACAGACTTTCTAGAGAGAGTTTCTCTGTGTGATTTTTGTGTGATATGACTTTACCTTTGTAGCAGGAAGCTGCAGATGGAGACATCTGTCTCTTTCATCATCCACTGAAGCATTGAATTACGCCCTGACTACTTCTACTTCACTAGTGGAGTGCCCTCCTTAATGGGTTTTTGGACAAATTCCTGCATACATTAATTTATTCCCAGTGTAGCCACCATGTTTCCAGTGATCAATATAATTGTAAACTTGCATTTCTTGGGTCTCAGGCCTCAAAGTTCTGCCTTTAGCTGACTATTTGGTATTTAACACTTCACCTGCTTGCCTGTATAGGCTTTTGGACTGAGCACAGTGCTTTACCCTCACATCTTGGACAGCAGGTTTCTGCAAATTCAGAGTTTGCCTCAGTGTGCCAGCTTACCTTTGCAGCAATCTGCACTTGCAAGAGCAATAAGTGTTTGATCCTTGTGAGCTAGTGGACTTGGAGGTCTGTCATATGTCTGCTGCTAATTCAACGTGTGAGGCTGAAATTTGACTAAAATCTTCCCTGATGGACTTGGGATCAAATGATTAGAACAAAAGGTTTCAAACTGTGACAGGAGGGCTGGAGGAGTGTGTAGGACTAGGTTTTAGTCCCTCTCTGAGCACTGTGTGATTATTTTTTTTTTTGCCATGTTCTGCCTCATTGGTTAGAAGGAAGAAGTGTGTGATGGCTGTCTGTCTTGGGAGAACAGCTCAAGAAAATTGCTTGGGAATCTTTAGGTTACAGCTTGGGAAGTGAAAATAAAATAAAATAAAAAACTTTGGATTAATGCTGTTCATTATAGACTGGAAATTCGTGATCTGTGAGTAAATGGGGAAATTGCAAAATGAAGTGCTCTATTTGGTGTGGACATTGGTATTAATGCTTATACAAACTGCATGTTGGTTGGTAGGTAAGTCCTAACAAAGAATGCGGGTTAAGGATTGTTCAGCAGAGAGAGGGGAGATGAAAGAGGTAGGAGGGGGAAGAATACAGTAGGATATGGAAAGGGATAAGCTAAGCTAAGCTGGTATTTCACTTTTTCACAGGGATTACTTTTCTGGCCATAGCATCCCTTTTGTCAGCTCCATTGTAACTGGCTGTTGATGTGCAATGTACATCTTCTCTATGAACATGTAGTGAACTATTCTGCTTCATATGGAGTTGATACAGCCATGCAAGTGCTGGACTGATAGGCTGTAAAGGAAGCAGTATTTCATCATGATTGTAAAGTTGTAATGAAGAGCAGAATCCTTGCCTGGTATCCTCATACATGACTGAGGAAAACACAGTTTGACTTTAGAATTTTAAGTTTGGGTGTATACGGTAGGAAAAATAATTTTTTTGCGTTTTTAAATTAAACTTCTGTAGTCAGAAAATCAGAATGGTAAATACAGGTTGGTATCTAAGGAGGTTCTGAGCAAAAAAATATAATAAAACACAGAATTTGGAGAGAGGTATATGCTTCTTTTCTTGTAAAGTATCTTGTCCAGTAAAGCACCCTCTGTAGTCCAGGCAGTTTCCAAAGTTGCTTGGAAATATATGTGTTGGTGACCCAAAATACATTAGGCTACTTAAAACAGTCTGTGAGAGAACTTCAGGTGAGTAGACTGGTGTAGTGCCATTGACTTCAGGGAAGTACAGCGTCACGTTGTGAGTTAGAGTTGCTTCCCATGCTGTCCTTCCTCCCTCACTGAAGCACTCCCTCACCTGGATGCAGATTTCACCCAGAGACGGGGTAAGACTTTGTCATTAGATAGTATTACTGTGTTGTTTCAAGCATTCTCTTTTATCAATTGTTGAGGATTATGAATGGGAAAACAGAAGAATTGTTGTAGCGAAGCTTAGACTGATGTGATGTGGTAGTTTTCTGTGAGCAAGTGGATGAGAATCCACAGAAATCCCACCTGCTAATTGACTGATCAGTATTTCCCTGTACAAAGAAAAAGCCCTTTCCCGTGCTAGCTTTTGGTATTCATGGTCAACTACTTTGACATTGGCATGCTCCTACAGCCTTCCCCTTCCCCAGTCTTGCTTCCAAATACTCACCCTTGCTGGAATTGGAAGCCTGAACCATTCTTATCACACAGAATTACCTGAAAGCACATACATTTGTCGTGCAATACTGCTCCAGTTTCATTTGCCCAGGTCAGTACCAACAATTTCATTAATTAGCTGGACTTCTCTGAAGTTGAGCATGGTACTTTCAGACAACTAAATATTTATTTTTCCTTTGAAATGTGTCTCTGGGTAAACTTTTTCAGCGTGTTAGGTCTTCATTACAAAATAACAAGAATATTCTATTGGCATTCCTAATGTTTCTGCTCCTATTTACTGCCAAGCCACCTTTCCTGTTCCACCAGGCAGCGGACTGTCCTGCCTGAATTTTCCCCATCACATGCACCTGTCTTGAGCTGCTGCCGTGCCAGGGTTGGTAATGACTTACACTGTAGCTATAGCTTTAGCTTCTTCCAAATTCACACTTTCTATGTAGAGTATTTTATATTGTAGTGTAGATTTTCATCTCTTGGTGGCCCTTGCTTTTTTCCTAGCATATATACCTAATGCAACTTATTCCCACATATTACACAAAGGAAAGGTGACACTGTTTGAAGGCACTTACTTGGGATGAGTCAGGAGCTCTGCTGCCTGGCTGTAACATTACTTTGACCTGCAAGGAAATGGGGGTATGGGGGCATGTATTCCTTTGTACATGTATCGCCAAGTAATTCATTACGGCCAGCAGAAAGGAGGAGCTATCACATGCATGGAGTGAATATGAAGGAAAGTGAAGCAAGCAGCAAGTACTGAGAGGTATTCACCCTCTGCACTCCTATCTGCCTTTGCATATGATGTACAGGGAAAAGTCATACCAACTTTTCTATCATCACTTAAGTTTGACTTCTTTGCTGTAGATGCAGCTGCCAGGTGAAAGGCAAGCGGTGCTCAAGGAGCTGGAGGTTCCTTTGGTATTTCAATTTCAATGATTTAATTTATACCAGGAATTAGAGTGATTTTTTTTTTTTCTTTGTGAAGCTGAAGGTAGGTAAGTTTCTCTGTGTTTTTTATAAACATGCTTTATAGTTCTGTTAAGTACTACATTTGCAACAGAGTACCAGTGACCTCTTTTTTTCTTTTTTTCTTTTTTCTTTTTTTTTAATAAAAGCTACCTATATTGACAGAAATTAATACATCATGACTTCTATCATTTATGTGAAGATAGCATGCCACTGGTTAAGAGGAGTTACTTTTTCTATAGTAAAGCTTATGGACATTAATTATTGAGTTATAAAACATACCCATGTACAAGTGTTTGTGTCAAAGACAGCCTAGCGTAGTGCTGAGTAAGAATGGGGAGTATTGAACTCCGTGTGTGAAACTAATTATGGCTCTGTGAAGTGTTGTCTATAAGCAATTGTACCATCATCACAAAACAATGTCAGACCTGACTCCTCCATCACAGCAGCTTCATGCCAGGATGTAGCTAGTAGACTCAGAAGGTTTTCTACCTCATTTAAATGATGATAGCAAGAGCAGATATATGCCACTACAGGAAATGTGACATACAGATTCCTGAAGCTGAAGGGTTTTACTGGAAGGGGTATTTTTGAGCCAATTCCTCTGGTGTTTTCAGTTGAGCAAGGATTACATGGCAAGTGTTTCCATTTTCCCTTAAGGAGGATTAACGTCATTGTGTCGGGGAACCTTATTTAAAGTTCATAAACGTGAAGCAAATAAATCCATTTTATTGCTGTTACATGCGGCATGCCATAGTGAAGAAATCTAAAGGCAAAAATGCTGGGGTTTTGTAGTTGTGTTGGAAAGTAATCATGTAATAGACTTATGAGTGGGATGTGTAAGTGATGGGTTAGGCGTGCTATGCTTTTGGGAGAGAGTAAGTAAGCATGCATCATAGGTTATTCAGCTTTACTTTTTATTTTGTGCACTCTTGGTTTTGCCCCATCGGCTTGTCAAGTAGGTATTTGTAGTCTTTTATTCTTTATTTTACAAAATTACTGATGATTTCCCTATTTCTTAAAGAGTTAAATAACGTTAAAACAGGATAAAACTGCACCACAACTGGATATGGAATAGCATGTTTAAATTTCCCTTTTAAAATCACATAGCACTATAAATGAAGGATAAAGAATAACAATTCAATATCCTTTATTCTGTATATCTTCTGTCATTGTTAAAAGAGATATTGAGAAGAGGTTTTGTACTTTCATGATAAATATGCATGTTCAGATGACCCCATAATAGATGCACTGTCAGTCTTTCTCTGTATAGTCTGAAGTGGATTGGAAATGACACTGCACAAAGCAGGGGGACCTGTGCTATTTCTGTTATTGCACTTTCATCTGTTTCTCGCTTTAGCTGAATGTTTCTATTATTGAAACCTTTTAAACATTACTTTGAAGTTAAAGGAGCCATGTGCATTGTTATGCCTCAAACAAGGCTCAGTTTCTGAAGTTTGGAGACCAAAGATATTACCTAAAATTATACCAAATCTGTACTTACACCTAGAAGCAGAAGGTTGAATCCAGTACCCTTTGAAATCCAGATTATGCTATTTATTAAAAATCCAGTTTGGCTTTTCTGCTAAGCAAATGTAATGTGCTTTAAAAGAGTTCTGTAGACTTGGTAGGCTCTGCTTCAGATCTGTAATTAAATGCTGTGAACTTATTTACAAGTCCACTGTTTTCCTATTCCCTTTTCTTTTTAAGCCCCATAGAGCTGCTTATTTTTGCAGGCAGTTCTGCAGCTGTAGCACTTTCCCTTTCCTTTTGCTATTACATTTCCAGGGTTTAATGGTTATAGGGGCTGTAGAAATGCTTAATAGCTATGGTGTGGGTATTGTCTTTTTGTTCTATGAAGATGCACCTGTAATTAGATTTACAAAATGTATTTGTAGCAGTGAAGTAGCGCTTGTACATCTCTCTAAATTCTACACTTTCTTGCTGAACTGCATGTTTTAGTGTCATATTCCGTGCTTGCTTTCTGAGGCCAAAATTTTTAATTTTGGACAATCACAATGTTAATTGATTTTCCTCAGTTATATTATTATAATTTAAATGCATACAAAATCATTGAGTTTTTCTATGACTATTTTAATTTACCTTTTAGCCTTAAATGTTAGTATTTTTTCTAAAACTAATTTTTAATACAGGATGGCACTTTAAATGTTAAGAAGTTTGACTCATTTAAGCATTCTTGTTAGACTGAACAGTTTTCTAAGAAAAACACCGTTCATTTTAGGGCCTGATTCCTTTGTGAGAGGTTTTAAGGTGTCAGAAGGATCTGTAAAAATTGTGCGGGTGGATCTGAAACAATTTAGTCTTGCTGTTGAACAGGCTACTCCTACTTGACAATCACCACTTAAGCTTTCAAGCAATCCCTTGTTTTATGTGTCCTGCTGAAGACATCTCTGACAGCTATAAAAAGTGCTCTGCCTACCTCAGTTCAGTTTCTGATGTGTTGAGGGTGCCCAGTGCTGCCTGGAGTTATAACCAATTTATAAGTTGTAATTTTTTCATCAAGTTAAAATTATTTATAGGGCTGGGATGGTCCTGTTATTAATAGTTCAAACGCTATATGACTGTATATGCAATTCAGGATTTTGGACTGGAAGCTTTCTGTATGTCTTAGTCATGTAATTATTCAACAGGAGCTTTCATAAAATGATTCCATTCTTGAATAGTATGTCAGAGGTCTTGTCAAGATCGTGTTTCCAAGTCAGTTGTGTATGTGATTTGGGTTATGTGGATTTCTTATTCATGCCAAACAAAAGTAATATCATAATGTTCCAGAAATGTCATAAATTTATAAAGGATACTGTGCTTGGTGGCACTTTTGTAAAGGTGAACATGACAGACAGTCACACTAGGTCAGACCAGAGGTTCATTCAGCCAGTGTCTGGTCTCAGCTGGGCCGGTACAGAATACCTTTGAAAGCATATGTATCCACAGTGATGCTTCTTTGATATCCTTTTTCATCTCCCGCTAATATATGGCTTAAAGATTTCCTAAGTCAGAGGTGGTATCTTTGTGTTTAATCACTTCATAGGTTGATTTAATTTTTCCCAGAATTAGTCTACATACTTTTTTTCAAACTGTGTAGATGGGACTGCAAGTATCCACAAAAAAACCTTGGCAATAGGTTCCCCAGTGTGTTTACAGTGGAGAAAATCTGCCTTTTGGATGTTATTTTGGTTTTGAGCTTGACTTTTGTAGTCACATTTGATTCTCCTGAATTTTTATATTGTGATACAGAGTGCATGAACATACTTTAACCACCTTTTCACTCCTGTTCTGATTGTATTAGTATGATTGTGCCTAGCATTCCTGTAGGTACGTAGGGGGGTGTGTGTGCACAGCTGAAAAATGGAATATTGCATATGCCAAACTTCTGGCCTAAAAATGTACGGCCTGTATAGATGCTTTGTGTCCTGCTGAGTTAATATATGTATAATGGCTAGGAAGTCCTGTTGAAAAGAGTCTTCTGTAAAGTGAAGGATTTCAGGACTCTGGGCTTGCACATTCCTGTTCTTATGTGCTGGTGAAAAACAAAACCAAGAAAAATCTCTGTCGAGTTCTTAATATCGCTCTTTATGCTTTTACCAAGGTAGCAGTTTCCAGAAAACAATGTATCTGTCTAAATGCAGATGAGATTTGTGAAGAAAAAACAAACAAAAAACCACCACCTCACCCCCAAAACCAACCCAACAAACCCCCCATATTCAGTTATATAGCCCTGCATCTTTTTAAGTAATGGGTGTTCTTTGTGTTATCTCCTGGAGTTGCACATTGCTCTTTTTGAACCTGAAGAAACAGCTAAGTCCTACTTGTGTTGTAAGATCGATATAATATCATTGAGATTCAGCAAGTTTGAGGTCATTGAGAATCACTGTGTACGTTTATTGGGACCTGAGTCAGGCCCTAATTTATCTAGTAGGATAGAGAATGCAATTTGACCAAGTTCTCATTCCTTTAAAAAAGTGCTACTCTATTTTCCTTTGCAGTATTTTGCTGCTTGTTATGTAGCTTTGGGAGACGGTATATAGAAATTAAGAGATCAAACTTTTATTAGAGGTGGTTTGTCTTTCTTTTGCTTAGGTTGGGAATGACAGTTTGCAGGTTACGAGTTGTTTTCTTTCTTCTCACAAGTGCCTTAGCTGAAGCTGAACTGCCTGACAGTAGAATATGCAAGAAAACAGTGCACCATATAACAAAAATGATGCTGGTGGTATTTTAGTCTTGCATCCAATTTCAGTTTAATATTACGTTGCAGTATGAGATTTATTTCTCCCTTTCATTGGTTATGGCCTGAGGAGGGGAAAGGGTAGAATCTATATTGCAATAGACATTTGAGTTACTTCCAAGAGTTTTAAAAAATTTAATCTGGTGTTAATCTCTGAAAGAAGTCATTACTTTGGTCTGTCAGCCTGTGATGGAGGAAATAACAGAAAAGTTTAAAAAATATAAATGTATTGAATTAACTTCATTTCCAGTGCAAGGAACAAAAAAGGTGTTTTAAACAATGACAGTTTAATCTGGAGAAGGAAATTGAACTGAGTTATTTTGTGATTAAACCTCTTCACACAAAAGAGACAGCTTCAACGTGGTACTAGTGGTTGAAGACTCAGATGGTAGGTCTTTTTAGATGTAAGTGGGATTTACACATCCATCTTTTTTTAGGGAATTTAAGAGAAAACTGTTCCTGGAGCACAAGGATCAGTGCCCATGCCTATGGACTGCTAATTAGAACAGTTTCTGATGAAGCTGCAGAACCCACAACCTCGCAGCTCATCAAATGTTGCTGCAAACTCAAGTTCAGTCCAAATGCTCTGTGGGATTCGTAAGCTTCATTTGGTTGTGGGGGAGCCCATTAGCTAGCCAAAGCACAACTATGGGCAACAACAGGAACACAAACCTGATCATTAACCTAGAAAAAGATCCCCAAAATCCTGATGCTACAGTTTTTAAGTATTTTAAGAAGCAGCTTGGCAGCCTCTGCAAATGATTCTATTGTGCATCTTGTCAAAGAGCAGGCAGCTCTCACTTCAGACGCAGAGTGAAAAGATGCAGTCTGTTGCTCATTTCAAAGTAGGATGGCTTGCTGGTGGGCTGGAGAGGCAGAAGAATACTTCTGACATGCTTTCAGGGACCTGTAGCAAGCGTTTTGGTGAGTGCGTTCCCTTGCTTTAAAAGGAGCATGTGGACTACTCAGGATCATTCTCCCTAACCTCCAAACTCCAGAGGCACATTCACCAAGGCCACCATAAACTTTGCTTCTTCATCTTTGACACAACTATGAACTTAAAAAGACACAATAATTGGGATACATGATCCAGGGCTATCACGTCTTTACTTACATAATGTTGCCCCGATGGTGCTTACACTTCACTTACAGCAATACAGTTACAAAACATCAAGGATGACAATCCAGTTGCAAGAAGGTTAGATTTGGTCTGAGTTCATGCAGATTAATGAGTGCTTTACAAGCCTCCAAATGGAAAAGAAGGAGAAAATTATGTGTGTTGTTCAGGTAGGAAAGTTAAATGCTTTTGTAGCTTGTCAGTGAAAGGATGAGCTAAAGCTGCCAAATTTGAACTCGCCTGTATTAATTAACCTAATCACGGAAGTATAAAGTTATTTGGAGTTTTGATATGAACCAAGACAGAGGTGGAGTCCAACAGGAAAATTCAAGTGCAGCTTCTGGAGCACAGATGGTTATTTTTCCTAACTGAATTTTGATTTGGTCAAAAACATGCAAAATATAAGGTTTGTTTTTATAGCTGCACTCAGAAATAGTGCAAGATGATAAAAGTTGCATTCACATATAGCAGAAGAAAATTTAACTTAATATGTAATTTTTGAAAAAGACCATTAGTGACAGAGAAATACCATTACTGGGGGGCGGAGGGGAATGAAAGAACTCAAGTTCTGGTAGCTGTAACTACAGCCAGGTGGGGAAAGCTCTGCAAACTGGAGTATATCTCATACTTGCCTTTCTTGGTGCCCTCTCCTTTTATTTTTCTGCCCTGTATTTCCTGACTCTAATATTCTTTTGGGCTCCTGCTGTTTTCACTGTCATCAGTAAGCATTTGAAGCTCTGTTTTTCTGTTTCAATTTTGCTGGTTTCCATGAGTGGTCAGCAGAGCCCAGCAAAGAGGGGTTGGATGAAGGTTTGATAAGCTGACTGTGCAGGAAGCTTGGCTGAAATCCGGTGAGTCTCAGGACTGTGAGTTAGTTTGTGTTCTGGTGTGCTGTTGGATTCCTTCATTTGAAGAAGCTGTGATGGTCTGTGATTAAAAAATAATAGAAGTTCCTTAAGTCAAATAGATTTGGAGGTATAATTAGAAAGGGAGACAGTCCCCTATGTCATGAAATGAGTTAAAAGAGAAAAATAAGATGTCAGGGGAGAGAAAAATGAGGAATGGAAACTGAGAAAAAGACAGAGATTCTTTAAAAAGTAAGAAAAAGGTAAGCATTTTAAGAGAAAAATAAAGGTAACATCAGCAGAGAGTAGGAAAGAGAAATGGATAGAAATGGAAAAATTTCCCTGACACATCAGCAAATTAGTTCTGCTGTCATTTTTTGCAGCTGTGAAGAAGTGAGTGTGATAAGCACGCGTGCATGGAAAACGTATTTTTTCTAATCTAAAAGTAAGATTTTCAGTTTATTAGGAATGAGTGCAGAGTAGTTGTTTGGGGGGCTTTTTTACTGTTTTCAAATGCTTTTGTCTGAAGTTAAAATAGGAGGACCTATGTTTATTCCATCCTTGACCAAGCTTTGGTGGGAGTTTCATCAGGTGAAGAACAGAAAAACATACAAGGAGTTTAAAACATAAATAACTGCAATGGAAGTTGGACTGTATTTACAGTAAATTCACAGGTGTTAAGACTATTTTGTCCAAATTCTGCCGCAGCTGCTGGTGTAATATATAATGTATCTAAGCAACTGTTAATCCAATTAAAACAAATAATTTAGTAAGTATTTACTTTGCACTTCATTGATAATAACCCTTCAAGTAAGGAACTGGCAATTTACTATAAATTGCTAGTTAACATTACCAGATTTTCATTTAATTGATAAAAATGTAGCCTTCAAAGAGGAGCATTCTTTTGAGAGCTGAAAAGACCTTCCTCCTTTTAAGCTCAGCAGCAGGAGGAACACCTTTAGAGAATAGAGTAGGGATTAAACATGGGATATAATCGCTTATTGTGACCCAGTTCCATTTTTTTCTTGCATTTAAAAGCCAGAGTCTTTTGACATTTCAATATGCAGGTAAAGTCTTCCATTTGTTTTGTTCACCATCTACTGTTTCAACATATAGTGAAATATAGCCGCTATACTTTAGTGGTTTAGATACTTCATATTTTAATCACTATTGAAATGGTGTTTGTAAGAAGTCGTCAAAATTGGAGACCTGCCTATAGAGGCATCTCACGGTTTGCAACAGATTAATAATTGGGCTGGTTATGACTGTCCCAGCTGGGACTCCCCTACTTCTAGCACTGGGTTTGTACTAAGCAATTTTCTGTGGACAGAGGGAAGGAATAAGGCCTTGTAATGATCTCTGTAGTCCTATCCCCTTTCCCTGCATCCACTGGCCACTTATTTGGATCCTGCCTTAAAAATACTTCCAAGAGGTTAAATGCCAGCCTTTGCCTAGACAATTCAGCAGGATAATAGTGCTCACACAGGGAGGCTGTATTCATTCTGTCTTCAAATCAAACATGAGTGTATGTCTTGGGACTTTAAGATGCATTTCCTAGTGGAAATTTTAAGAGGGACAGTAGTGGAGCACATTCAGGCATCAGAACATGCTCTGTATCCTGTATTTATCGCAGGCTTTTGGAGCAAATAAATGTACTCATCAATACCTAACATACCTGCAGAGGTGTGTTTCTGATCTGTCATCAACAGTTGCTTACACAGCTGAATTGGGGGGGAAGGTCTCTAGAGTGATTCAAAAAAATCTTTTCTTCAGTAAGGTTATGTTCTCAATATCTTGAGCTCATCCCAGACTGGAAGTGGGACATATGCTGGGAGGAAACTGGCAATATCACAGTTCAACTCCCATTTTATTCTCCTACTGATGGGATAAAACGGGAGAGAGGGTGGAGGGGGGTCTGAAACTCCTTGAAGTATTTTTCCATGTTAAAAGCTCCATTACTATTCCAAAAGAGCTCTGCACCCACTGGACCCTGAGCACCTGAGCAAGTGTAGTTTGGTCTGAAGGGCAGGGTGTCGCGAGGGATTTTTGTTTGTTTGTTAGCAACAATGGAATCAACTCACATATGCTCCAGCAGTTGTTGTTAAAATATGTTTGGCTTCGTCTTGAAGAGCGGAGTGGAGAAGTTTTCAAATTTTTTTTGTTATTTGTTGAGTTTTCGGGCAAGCCAACTCCTCCTCACCCCAGGCAGTTATGGATTCAAGCACGTATCCTGCCTTTAATTACCAAGTTTAAACTGTTGTTCTACATGCCTCATCCTTGGGCCACCCTCAGTGTACTGCCTTGGTTGTGGTTTGCAACCCCGGGCTGATGGTAGCGAGCAGCTGCCACAGAGCTGTTCCCACAGTCCGGGAAGAGGTAGAAACAGTCCAGCCAGGGGAGACAGCCCTCCCCTCCAGTTTTACCATTTTATGGATTTTCATGTGGTCTGAATGAATGTATTCTCAGCAATGCAAATAGCTGGATGTGGCCAGAGACAGTTTCTTTCTGCTTTGCTCCCTTTCTGTATAAGAGCACCCTACTAACTGTGAACCTTCTGAAGTTCAGTGCCTTAAATTAAGTATGAGTCAAATCTGTGCCTTAAATGTAGAACAAGCTTCTTGCTTCACTGGGAAGTCTTTCTGAACACTTCTTCATCAAAAATAACTGGTTTGTTCCAATTGACTGGAGTCTGTGATAAAGCATTGATTGTAGTCTGTGGCACCAGGCTTCCCAAGTGTAATGCCGTGCAGTAGGTCTGCAGGAGGCACGGCCAGCCGGTGTCCTGGTGTGAAGTGCTGTTCCCATTGAAGTTGATGGCATTTCTGCTGATTGCAACAGGATGTTCAGGATGGGTCCTCCCCAAAGCAACCATCTGCAGAGAGAAGCCCAAAACCCATGATAATAGCTCAGTTCATCTCTTAGAGTTAATAAAGGGAAGTAACCGATGAATGGTCAAACTTTTCAGCTTATTTAAGACTATGGCAAATGGTGAGGCTTTCAGGATTTTGAACAGGGACATCTTATTAGAGGAAACAGAGATTACATGGCATTGAGAGTGAAAGTCAGTGATTCTTCTGTGATTGTGCCCTCCTGTACGGAAGACAGGACAGCCCCGTGTAATGTTTTTTTGTGTTAATGCGATGCCTAAATGCTTCACAGACCTGGAGTGCAAGTAGATGTCTAGGTACAGAAATAAAGTGATATGGGAAAGAGAATAATTACATTTGACGTTTTTTTGACAAGTTCTTCTTGAACTTGGTTCTATATAGTGTGAAAAATGTAGGTGTGGGTTGACAGCTTATAGATGCTGTGGAATAGCTCAGAATTCCCTGTAGCAGGAGGAGAGTGGTAGAGCAGGAGGGAGGCACCAATGTACAACGAGTGGTTAGATGGGGGAAGGAAACAGTAAAAAAAGTTTAAAGTTCCTTAGGGAGCAGTATTTATCACTTATGTGATGTACCTTTTGTGGCAAACTCAAGATGCTTTGAAGGGTTAGGGTAAATCTGAGACGGTTTGATAAATACTGGAAAATTTTGTAAAGATGAACTGTCCCTAAATCATCTTACTAGTGTTTACACTGTCTTTCCTTTAGTTAAATTCACTTTCAAAGAAGTTGCACAGAAGGTAATATAAGGGACAATGCCTTCCTAGCCTGTTATCTGTCAATAGATCATTTATTTCTTCCCACCACAAACCATCCCACTCTCCTATCTTTTTTTTTCCTTCCTACTTCCAATGATTCACTAGTTTAAAATGATTGCACCTAAGCCTTTCCTGCTGAGAGTTTTGTCTGAATTACAAACAAAGTAAGAGCATTGTAGTTGGACCCAAAAATCTGAATTAAAACATGATGGGCAAACCAGGCTTTGAAACTGCATCTTCAAAAATGCATTAATTAAGTGTATTTGAGTAATAATGTGTTGTACAGTACACGGACGTGCTTTCTAAATGGCCACCTGTCCTTGAAAGTGATACTGATGAAGCTTTGCAATCACAGTCATTTCAACCCCAAATTATGTGTCTGAGTACAGGGAGCCCATCTTTGGTCTTTGATGATTCAGTGGAAGGGTGTTTAGGATATGGATACCTAGGACTGCAGGCAGCAAGTGTGATGAGAGAGGAAGTCTCTTCCAGTTACTGTGTTGACAGATAATACAGTTTTTGAAGTCTGCTTGTCGGGCACTTCTGTGAGTATCCACTTTAGAAACATATAGTGTCCTTTACATACCTTTCAGCAGTTAGTAAGTATTTAGCAGCTACCTTTTGTATTACTATCACAAATTTAAAACAAACAAAACTGATTTGAAATATTAAACCACAAGATTTGTATTTCACTAAATTAATGCATTTCTCTTGAAAAGTAGACCTAATTAAAATGAAAAATGTGGCACTTAGTTAATAAATTCCTCAGTTCAGTTTAAAATCATTCAAAGTAAATAAAGAACTTCTTTTTTAAATATGAACTGCTGTTTAAGGGGAACTGGCCACATTACTAGCTGAGCATTTGGAGCTAGATTAAGCTAAAGAAGCTTTTGATAGGGGTTTACTGTAGAGTCAGAGGTTTTTTTTATTATTGTTATTTTACTGTAGTCATTTGACTTCAGTTCAATGCTTAGGTTTGAAAAAAGCAGAATGGTTTATTTTCTCTTTCAGCGTATGAATAAAAATGAGGTATGAGATGATGAGAAGTACTATTCATAAAGTGTGGAAGGGCTTGGTGATGAGAAATGATCAGTATTATCTCTGGCTAGTGAGTTCAGCCATGTGTGTCCAGTAAATCAGTTCACTTTTAAATGCAAAATGTGGTTAGATAAGCTTATTTATGTCTCCATAGCATATAAGATTGCTTTATTTAGTAGAGGATAAAGACACAACTGGGGGTTAGAGTGTGGAACAGAGGGAAGTACGATTTAATGTGGATTGGAGCGGTAGTTGGACAACATACTTAGCCCAGCTAGAAAATTGGATAAGGTCAGCGAAGAGTAACTGAAATGCTTTGTTGACTGATGTACAAGAGCCTCGGCAGGAAAACAGAAGAACTAAAACAATTGTTATTGGTATGCAAATAGATTTTTACAGCTTTACTAGAAATATGGCAAAGTAGCAGGCAAGGATGGAATAGAAATATTACAAGCCATGCACTGATCAGGGATAGTAGGAGTAAAATTAAAGGTTAATGTGAAATAACTTCGTATGTTTATGAGGAAAGTGCGAACAAAACCAGCTTATTTGGGTTCATGTTTTTGGACACGCGGGGAAAAAAATGCTATTTAAATGGTAAACCCCAGGTATACCCGACTGGTGGATGGCAGATCATTTTTTAGCATACAGTCTCTGAAAAAACAAGAAGTTATGGTATTTTCAGTGTAGTTCTGGTAGACAGTAAAACATTTTCTGGTAGACTTGAGGGCCAAAAATAACTTTGGGTATAATGATCAGAAGTTGACTTGTGAACTGTGGAGATGAACAGAAAGTCTATGAGGTCTGTGCTCTACTTCGGTTTCGGGGTTTTTTTATAAATCTGATGTAATTGTATTTCAAAAGGGGAAAGTCTTCAGAAATTGAGAACAGAAAGTCTTAGAAAACTTCTGCCTGGAACTGGTTTGTAAACAAAAGGTGAAAGATACACAAGAAAGGCTTTAAATATAACCATGCGAACTCAGAAAGGAAATTAAGAGTAAGTGTGAAGCATGTGAGAGGAAGAAGGCAGGAGGAGGAAAGAGGGCTGTTCGGCAAAAAATAGTTTCAAAGGTCAAACTGTGCAAGTGAGTTAGAGCTCTCTTCTGTGAGCTCCACGTGTAGTAATGGGTGCTTTATTTACCTAGAAAATGCAGAAAGGTGGAATGGTCAAACTGAGCCATGAGGACAGCATAGTTACTGAAGATCAGCATCTTACTACGCTCCATGGCAAAACGATACCTGTCTGAAGTTTTTGGGAAAGAGGACAGTAGAAGTTGGGGAAAAGCACACTGGGTAATGGGAAGGAGCACATGGAAGTGAAAATCACTGTTGTTATGAGAAGGTGACAGCTACACACTGGATGACAAGCCTGCTAACCCTCCTGTTAGGATCCTAGTCTGGACATAGAAGCAGGGTCAGGAGACTCAATTTCCAAATATCACAGCTCAGGCTCACAGTCACATGTGCAGGAGAAGACACAGTCTTAATGACGCTGCAGATGGGCGTACTCCCTTGGCAGTATGGCAGCAGCAGGAGCAAAGATGATCCCCTGATGAAGGAAGGATTCACAGCCAGCAGTAGGATCTCTTTTAGTGGCAGTGTAGAAGGTTTTGATGCCACCCCTGAACACCATGTACAACTCCAATAAGCCATCTCCAAAAACATGAACCTGAGCCTGAAGCAGGTTCAAAAAATGCCTGCTAAAATGGGGGGGCTCAACAGCCTGTTTTATGAGAGAAGGCTAAAAGAGTTTGTCTTGTTTAGCCTAATGAAATTAAAGTAAAATAAATATATAAAGGGGCTAAACACGAGGGTTGGAGAAGATAAAAAATAATATTGATTTAAGATCCATTCAAATAAAATCAAGCTTCAAATCAGAAGTGTGCTGTTATCCATTGGAGGAATGAGCCTTCCAGGAGATTGTAGTTGGAGAAGAAGCCTGAGTGATTTTAAAATGGATGCTAGAAAGTTTATGAGAAGTGTTTCATGACTTGTTTCCTGTGGCAGCACTGGATTGAATTTGATGAGACAGGACAATCCTACCTGTCCTAGATTTTAATGAAAATCTTTCATTGCTTTTAAAAATGTGAAGTGGTGATTGTGTGCATTTTAATTTGATTCCAATTTCCATCTGAAAGCAGCTTGATTTAAAAAAAAAGGAAAAACACCCAAAACTAATCATGTGGTGAATGAAAGGCATCATTCACCATTTTCTAGAAAAATAAAAAGATGTATAAAATTAATAATCTGACTAAAAGCATGTTTAGACAGAGATGTCTGGGGGGGTGTGTCATATCATTTAAGAATAACAGCAAAACTGTTTTCTTTCTGAATTGAGCTGATTGTGACGACCTACTGAGAAAGAGCCTTTCTTTTAGAAGATAAATTTTTGTTCTGGTTTTTTTGATCATCAGTTTAGATGCTTCTGTGACCTTGGTGAAACCAGCCTGACTCTAAAGAACAGAATCCAGGCATATAGTTTTCAAGTTGTAATTCTGATCATTAAACATAAACAATGCAGGTGATTGTTTTGTTTGTTTGTTCTTTAAACCTGTTTAATCTGCAATAATAAATAGTCTAGAAGCAAAACTGGATTTTACAATCATTGGGTTATTTTTCTTCTGCATGTTTTTAATAGCCAGTTTAATATGACCTGATGTGATTTGCATCTGTTTTGGAGAGAGCGTGTATTTCATTTTAATAACTTTATTGGTTAATTTGACAATTGATAGATTAAATCTTGTTAAATAATGTAGGATGAGGATGGACCTACTTTGAGTGTTGATACCAACATTCCTTTTTCAGTATTGGAAAATTAAGTTGATTATTGCCACAAATACTGTTCCAGGATTTTTCCCCCCAAATCTGACAGACCTCTTGGTGATTTCTAAAGAATACAGCAAAAGCTGGAATTAATAGAGCAAAAGCATATGTCCTAAATTTTTACATCAACATATATCTGATTCATAGATTCAGGTCTTAGGCATTGTTTTTTAAATATTTAGTAAACTAACAATGTTAAAGTGTGTGCATTTTTTTTTAATTACTTGACCTGCATTTTTCTAACTAGTGGTATGTGCATTGTAAGGCATAACGCTGGATTTTTCATGGAAAACAAGAATCTTCATACTTGCAGAGCTGAAGTTCACTTTTCACTTAACTAAATTTACTAATCCAGGTGAGTGACTACTACAGTGAATGTGTGCTTTTCAGTAGAACTTCAAACCTTTGTGCTTTTGAACTACAAAAAGTGCAAACAAAATTTTCAGATCAAATCTCCTGTTTGACCTCCAGACAAACCAGCCACCATGTTGCATGCAAATTTTAGGTAAGAAATTCAGACAATCCATCATACAGGACAGTCTACAGATACATTAATCTGATTAGTCTGTATGAGTATCCTGAAAGAATTGTACTCAAAATTAAGTGGAGATGCATCTTTGCTGTAGACAGATGCAGATTTTTTTGTCCTTCTATATCAAGCAACTTCCATATCAAATGTCCAGTTTGTGGTTATGGAGTGGGTTACAAGCCTGTAGTTGTGATTGATATTTTATTGCTATTTATTATTTGTGTTACCCTTTTGACAGGTACTGTAGAAATACAGTGCAAAAAGAGGGAGTGGATTTTCCTCAACTAAGACAGGACATGGTTATAGAGTCACAGGGAGGATAAGAGAGACAATGAAAGAAATCTTGATTTGTTGGTTTTGTTCTGTTTGGGTTTTTTTAATTTCTGCCCAAATATAATGTTACCTTGCCATGCTGGTTCCAGAACGAATTGTCTTTCTGACGTTTCTGGTTGTACTGCAGGCTGTCAAGCTTAGTGCTTCTGGCTGAATTCCCTCAAAGTCACTAGTAAAGTTCCTTGTCTTTTCTTCTCTCTCCTCTTCTTCCCAGCCTCCCCTGCCAGCACGGACTTTGTTTCCAACTTTGAGGCCAACTTGATTAGGTGTCCCCTGGGATGTCTTTATCCTGATTAACCCAAGTGTGTCTGCAGCATGACCTACAGTGCTCCCGAGCCTGAGAACATGATGCAAAGGTGTCTGCAGCAATTCTGCACAGAGCTGGCATGGAGGAAGCACTGCTTGTGCATTTGGGTTTCACTTGTCATGTGCTTATAGGTCATAGGCTGTGATCATCAATACAGGAAAGCCCTTAACAACTACCTGAGAAATACACAGAATGTTTAGAATTCAAAGGACTTCCAGAGCATTGCCATGCCCTTGACAATTGGTTACTATGTGTAATTATAGCATAATGTAATTATTCCACTAGTCATCTTTATCATTCTGCAGTACTGGAAGTAATAAAGTCTGCTGTGATTCGTTTTTCAGCCAAAAAAGCCGTCTCTGTAAGCATACTACTGAGCAAGAAAAGCTACTGTTGTGGTACAATCAAATAAACAGTGTTTATTCTCCCTGCCCCCCTGCCTCCCTAGAGTTTTACTAATATCTTAAAAGCAGGTGCTTGATTTGATCCTGTCAGTGCTGTTTTGCATCTCTATACAGAAGAAGGGTGGCCCAAGATCAGGAACAGAGGAAGGGATGATGTTAGTTTAGGGATACATTACAAGAAATGGGATAATACAGATTATCACTAGCAATTTCAGTTTATCAGGGTTGCTTTGCAAGGGACTTTTGTCCAACATTGCTAGGCCAATGTATTAACTCATTGATCCATGCCCATGTATTTCTGAATACTTTGTTTTCCTTGTCCCTTTTGCTCTATTGATTTCACTGTACATCCCTGCACTTAATCTAGAACTCAAATGTATGATGGTTTTGTTATCATTTGTGTTGTCATGGTACCTGTGAGCCCCATATGTTTAGGTTGTTTTCTTCCCTGACTCTCCCTCTGTCCCCCACTCTCTTTTGAAAAGAGCAGTTCCAGAGGGGGGCTGTGCTCCCCACTTAGGTGAAGGCTCTGTTTTCCCTCCAACACAAGATGCCTTGTCCGAGGTTTTCAAAGACTGGTCAAGGACTCTTGCCCTCCCTGTATTGCCCCTGCAGGTTGTGGGCTTGCATCATTCAGTACTTCTTGAGAGTCGATTCACGCATTCATCTCCTTTCACAATCATGAGGAAAAACTGAGTAAAGGAGATCCTCGGGTTAGGTAGGGTATATACATCTGTATGTGTTCTTCCCTTTCCCCCTCCTTGTACTGTGACGTACAGCTTCAACACTGTACTAATCGGCATCTGGCTCAGCCTACTACATCCGGTTGTTTCTCCTGATAGTGCCAAGCCAGAGGCTGGAGACATCTTCCAAGTGTTAAAAACATGGGCTTGTCTCAGAGCTGACTGGGAGGATGGGTGGCTCTCTTGCTGTTGGTGACAGAGCAAGCTGGCGATGGGAGCCCCAGTTACCCTGGCTGCTTGTCAGGCCAGGAGGGGCCGACGTGGGGAGCTCAGAAACGCGGCTGGAAGGACACCGTGCAGCTGCAAGCCAGGGCAGCGTATAGCTTTCATTGCAGTGTTGTTTTGTTTTGCTTTGGGATGTGGTTGTCCTACAAAGGGGCTGGCCTTTGCCACGGCTTGGCTGGAGGGCTGAGGTACTGACAGAGTGAATCCTGTCTGAAGCAGCTTTTTGACCAAAAGGTTTGGACAGAGAGACTAAGTTATGAAGAACAGGAATGGGTCACTAGTGAATAGGGAGGGGCCACCGTTGGCACCAATGGGTTGCTACTTCCCTCACAGTTGGCATTTTAGACTGTCTTTATTTCTGCTTCTGAGCTAGAAATCTAGGAGGGTGGTTAGTGAGTTGAAACATGGGAAATCAAATACTTGAGTATTTGGAATGGCAGAGGAAAAAGTGAGAGCTGGGTGGTGCAACAGGATTATCCTCTCAGATCATGAACTTCTGTTCGAGTCACTGGAGATTTTCAAGGTGATGGGGGGTTCATTATTAAATAACTATAGGTGCACTGCTTTTATAGAAAACAAAATTGGATAAAAGAAGTGGGCAGCACATCAGCCTTCTCAGCGATGGGCTGTTCACAATAGAGTGGTTGGCAGTGCTTGCGGGACTCCCATTGAGATGAATGTGGTATGTAAAATTACATATCTGAGGGCATTATTTACTCAAAGCGTATGAGATACTGTGAAAAATTAAATGGAAGATGAACATGGAATGATGCAAATCTCAGTAGCAAATCTGGCTGTAGTGTTTGGGACTCTCTTACTGCCTTCACACTTCCATAGGTATGTCCTCTGCTTTGCCAGCCATAGGACAGTCTGTGCAGCAATGTCTTCTGGCGTATGTTTCTATTGTCTGCTTATTTCCACCCAAATTCTTTATTTATATACATTGTTGCTAATCTTCTATGTCTTCAGAAAGAAGCACCTGAATCCCTTGAAGCATAGTTGTTTGGCCCTCAGGTCTAAGAGGGTCTTTCAAGGATTGTGAAAGTCTCCTGTCCCCCAGACTAGAATCTTTGCAGTGTTGGCCTAACAGCAGCAACAGAACGTGACCGGAATTACTGTGGCCACTTTGCAATGATCTGTAGATAAAGTAACTGTGCTTTGTCAGCTCAAAAAAATTGGAGAAAATGGTATATTTTCCTGAAACAAAGGGAGATCTTGCTTTTAGTTAATCCAGCTCAGCAGGAGGAGGAAGCTTGGTTCAATGTTGCATCACGCAAAGTTGGCTGAGTTCTGGTTGCAGACACTGGTGACGATGGAAGGTGCTGAAGCTATGGCACAAGACAATTTGTATACATTTCAAGATGAGTTACAGAGTGCTAGAAGTTAAGAGAAGATGCAGCTTGAAGTAGAACTTTACATGATGCAAGTGAAAGAAAACCCTCACCCCTGTTTCTCACCTCAGTTTAATTTTTGCAGAAACGCTTTTCTGAGAGTACAAAACAAGAAGTTTGGGGGATGGCAGCCCTATGCAACTACATCAAACATCCTAATGTTGAATAATAACAGCAATCTGTCATACAAACATATCAAAATAATTGGCTGTGCTTCATTGGTAATGTTGATCAGACTGCATGGCAGTACCTTCTGTCACCAAAATGATTTACAGTAAGTGTGCAGATGTTATTTACAGTGCCCTACTAATTCTTCTTGAATGAGGGACTGTATTTCTTCTTTCACATGGTAATCTTAGCTCCTTTTAAAGTGAGCTCTCTTCACTCTCCACCAAATTATTTGGAACAAATAAGTAGTTAATTAAAATGTCTGGTGCTATAGCACTGTTTGAAGTTCCATATTAGCAAAATTTTGGCTGAGCTTGGTAGGAATCAAGGGAAATGCTCCTACTCTCAGAAGAGGTGTGTTACGGTCTTTCACAAAACTTACTGAACACAAAGTTTTTCCTTAATGGTATATTCTTACCTAAGTCTGTGGTAGTTCTTTTCTACTTCCATTCTAACAATCTAGCCAAATCCTTTACTTGCTAAATAATAATTTGTATGAAATGACCACAGTGTTTTTAGTTTTTTTTTCCAGTTAATCCATTAAAAACAATTTTACATTGCAATAGACTGCATTCATGTACCAATTTTAGTGTTAGACTGTCACATTCAAAAAACTATCTGATTGAAAGCTGCGGTTTCAAATTTCGTTTGCATTACATGCACAAAAAAGTTGGAAAGAGTTAAAGTATCTGGGGAATAAAAGTACTGACTTCACATAAAATATCTTGAAGTGTAACAGTGGTTCTTCAGGTTTACATGAAGAAAGTATTAAATAACTGTCTTCTTTCACTTAGTAATAATATAATTTGAGTGGAAAAACAGTTTTTGCTTTAAATCTGCTGCAAAATTATTTCCACTGTGGGTCTCCAATGTGATTCATTCAAATGAAAAAATAAGCGAGTTGCATACTTCCTCTGTTGTGGTATTTTTATTTTTACTTGATACAGCATGTAATTCTAGAGTGTTTAGTGTTTGAATTTCCAAAGGAAGCAAAAGCTTCTATGATGGCTAAAATGGGGATGCAGAATAGATGATGATTGCTACTTTTTTATGCTAACTTATTTTTTTCTGTAAAAATCAAGGTGAAGAAATTAAGTATTTAAAGAATTTTAATATAGGAAAAGCACAGATGTTCATGCATGGCTGTGTCTTCAAAAATTGTGGAGGAGAGGTAGACATTTGCCTTAAGCAGTAGTTTATCCTATTAGGATTATGGCTATGTTACTTGCCTGTATCATGATGGTTCTTGTTGCTATATAGACTACCTCTTGAATGCTTATTCACTTATTTTCCCAGTGCGTGCTAGAAGTATTAATTTATTGCACACTTGCAGGACTGAGATGAAGAGAGACCAGAACTTGCAGGACTGAGATGGAGAGAGGCCAAAATCAAAGCCTAACACCCACAGAAGCTAGGAACCATTTAGTCCCTGAACATGACTATGGGGCTGTACACTGATGGCTTGCGCAGATCATTAAGGTTCCCATGGCAGCATCAGTGGCTGGACCCTTAGTTGATGAATGTTGTCTCGGTGCCTTGATCGCAAGACAATTTCTTTCTGATTCTTTTGGATGTGGATTATAAAACTGAAGACTGGCAAAGAGATAACTAATCTGCAATGAATAGTAAAAGTAGGGCATTGTCTCCAGATGCCATGGGTGGACAACTAATAATTAGGCAGACATGGAATGAAAGGCGTAGGGGGAGTTTTTGCTTGTTTAAGGGAAAACTGTTAAGTGTCTGAATGTACTGGAATCTGTTGACGTTTAGAATATGATCTGCAGCTTGAAAAGTAAAGCCTTTCAACACAAATAGTTTTTGTGGTCCAATTCAGGCACAGGACTGCCATCCCATTATGTAAGGAAAAGCAGAATGAGTTCCTGCAAAAAGGAGAGCAGCTCTAATGCCTTCTGTCAGTAGAGAAAGGCTGCTTTGTATATACCACGGATTTTGCTTGTCCATGGGCTTTACTTTTATGTTTTCTCTCTCTGGATGCTAGGGATTTTGAAACATGAGTTTAAAGAAAGATTGGGAAAGAGAGAGTGTTACTGGGCATAGCATGGACTAGGAATATGTACTTATGTAACTCCTACATGCAAAGGGGGATATGGCTGCATAAAAGAGACTTTGGTAAATATCAGGAGAAACACCTAGCAGGATCTGTTGTGGTGTGGTACAGTTTTTTGCTGGAAAGAAGCAAAACCTCCAAGGCCTGAAAAATCTTTTAATTAAACTGAACACAACACTTGAGAGTGTACTTGAGAAAAACTTTCTCTTTAGAAAGATGGACAGGTTGACTGAAAAGGTTAGTTTAATCTCCGTGTTTTATCATCCAATTAGTGTATTAATTGCCTTCTCACAGCAAATCCAGCCCTGGAAAACATTTAGAAAGTGTTTTCTTTGCAAATGTCCTCATACCTTCAGAGATGTCTGACAAATCTTTAACAGAATGGGTTAAAGGGCAGTCACTAAGGTTCATTGTTGGTTAAAACTGTTTTGCAGGGAGAGGCTTTTGAGTGGTAGAGTAAGGTCTGGCATTGATTTGCTCATAGGGCTGTTACGTGCCTGCTCAGTGTAAACATAATCTGCCTAGCTGTGAACTAGGTCGTCGGGAAACCTACCTAGCTATGAACTAGCTAGTTGGCCTCCCAAGAGCAGTGGCAGTATTTAGATCTGTTCAGACTGTAAAACCCACCAGAGAAGACAGAGGCTTTCAGGTAGAGCCTAGGCTGAGCTTTGTTGCCCACTAAAGCTTGGTTAGGTCCACGCCGGTTTGCAATCACAGCATTGACTGTATGATAGAGGCCTAACCGTTGTCTGCAAACCCAGCTGGAAAAGAGCCAAATATTCTGAAAACTTCAGAATTTGGGGAGTATGTATCTGCATATCTTGCTATCTCCATGTGGATCCACTTCAGAATTACAGCTCAGGCAAGGCTCAGTCAAAATAATCAATATGTGTGGAAGACTTGCATGAGCTAAAAAAAAATTAAAAATATGCACATATAGCCCTGCTGAGCTTCTGATGTCTCTTCTCACAGCTTTTTGAAGCGGTAAGCTTTTTTTAGATCTTTGATCAAAATGCACAAGCAGGTCTTGATATCTTTTTTTCTTTTCCATCTAATAGCAGTAGTTTAAAATAGAAAATGGGTAGAACGAAGGAAAGCAGAAAAGGAGAAGCTTCCAGATGTGATTATGTGTTAGAATAGGGCATTATAGAAATTTTATATTGTGCCTTACTGCCCTAAGTTTTGGTATCAATGAATGTTAGGTCAGGTTCACACAGCAATCAAGTTAGCCTGTATAACTGATGGGAAGATGAAAGCATAGCAGGATACTCCTGAGCCCTATGCTTTGTCTAGGCAGCAGTCAATGAAATGGCTTGTTTTGCATCCTTGCATGTTCCAGATACTGTTAGGCCAGTCTGCCCTCGAGTATGCACCCAGCTCCTTTTGACACTTGCACACTTCATATTTTAGTGCAATATGTAACTCTGTGTCCTGGTTTAACCCCAGCCAGCAACTAAGCACCACGCAGCCGCTCACTCACTCCCCCCCCACCCAGTGGGATGGGGGAGAAAATTGGGAAAAGAAGTAAAACTCGTGGGTTGAGATAAGAATGGTTTAATAGAACAGAAAAGAAGAAGCTAATAATGATAATGATAACACTAATAAAATGACAGCAGTAGTACTAAAAGGATTGGAATGTACAAATGATGCGCAGGGCAATTGCTCACCACCCGCTGATCGACACCACCCGATCACCTCGAGCGGCGATTCCCCGCCCCCCCACTTCCCAGTTCCTAAACTAGATGGGACATCCCATGGTATGGAATACACTGTTGGCCAGTTTGCGTCAGGTGCCCTGGTTGTGTCCTGTGCCAACTTCTTGTGCCCCTCCAGCTTTCTCGCTGGCTGGGCATGAGAAACTGAAAAATCCTTGACTTAGTCTAAACACTACTTAGCAACAACAGAAAACATCAGTGTGTTATCAACATTCTTCTCATACTGAACTCAAAACATAGCACTGTACCAGCTACTAGGAAGACAGTTAACTCTATCCCAGCTGAAACCAGGACACTCTGCTTTTTTGCTGCATTTAGTTCCTGCAAACCAGTTACAGCTCTTAGCACAAATGGCTGTGGCTTGCATTTTGAATTACGAATGTGCCCTGTTTCATTGCTTTTTGTCAACAACAGGTGCACGAGGCCAAATTCTGCTCTCAGTGATGTTGGAGAAGATCATGGGATCTGATCTTTCACATAGATGTCTGTTCAGGGTAATTCACTTAAGGCATACACTACAGCATTAATAGATATCAGACTGGGACCCCTGCTTTCTGGAGATGGACATATATCCCTTAAAATACAACCTATCCAGTGGGCTGTGATTGATCACAGCTCACAGGACAGTTAGTGGAGTGGATTCTGAACAGACCCTGTTAGAACAAGAAGATTACTGTACAGTGCATTTTGTAATGTCTGTATCTATTACGCTGTGTTAGCTTGCCTTGCCAGGGACCATACATATCCATAAGGAGAGCTAGAAGTGACACTGGTAGACTTCAGAAATCACTGTCGCTATATAAAGCAAAGGAATATCCTCCTAGGAGAGACCAAGGGTATACCAGTGCAAAATTTCTTATTGCAAAGCTCTGTATTGCTTGCAGAGTCATTGCTGTTAGTTGGCTACACATTATTTATTTTGTTTGATGTAATGTTTGTCACATGTTCAAAGCTTGAAGCATTTAACATATGCAGTGGAAATATTTTCAGTACAGTAAGCTGGATATAATTGAACAGTCCCCTGAGTGGTTGTTTATATATCATGTAGAAAAGCAAGAGGGGGAGAAGGATGTACAGCCCAATCGCAAGGTGTTCTCTGTTTCTAAACCTGCAACCTCTGCCTATTGAAAAAGCAGGCCTTGAAGTATACCTGGAAGATAAAACTGGTTTCCAGCTTACCAAGTAATCAAGCGCTCTCAGACCTAAACAATGGATGTTTGTTCAGCAACCTCACATTTCAATTCAGAGTAATTGAAGCCCTCCACAAATCAAAAATGCAGCAACTGTGTGAATATGATGTGTGACCTTTTATTATTCAAGAATCTACCTCAGTTATGCGGAAATATAGCAAATATCCTGAATTTCACTTGGAAATGTGTTCGTACTCAGTGGAACACTTGCCAGTGATGAAGTCAGAACTGCTCTGCTGGGCAGTGGTTTAATTTTCCTGAGCTTTCCCTTATGTCTGTCAAAATGTCAGCATGTCAATTACTTGTGTTCATTGCTCCCAGATGGTTTGGTGATCTGTGATGGAAAAGAATTGTAAAGCTGCTTGGTGGTTGTTGCTGCTGTTGTTGTTGTTAATAATAATAATAATAATAATAATAATACTTTCAGTGCTGTTAGCTTTGCAATATCACTTGTTGAAATACAGAACAATTTAATTTTCTTTTGAATTTGGGAAATCTGTTTCCACTGGTCTACATGATGATTAGGCATTTGCAAAATCTAGTCAGTCTTTATAATTCTCGGACCCATAAAGTTCAGTCCAGTACACAACACTATAGCTAAATAAATAGCAACCTGCCCTTTGACTCTGGCACCCTTTAAAAAGTTGGTACTTCTGACATGAGAATCTGTTGAAGCATGGGATAGGAACTTTCCTCCAATTACTTCCCAAAAGCAACATCTCTTTTATGTATTAATCTTCTGCCTGTAGTTAACGTGGAGTATGTATGGTTAACAACAAATACTAACTTCACTCTGCATTACTGTTTCCAGTATCCTATAAATATACAAGCAGGATGTAGACCAGGTGTAGCAGTGCTGGGAGATACCCAGTTTTCAGCAATGCAAACCTGCTGCCTTTCTCAGGCACCAGCACATACTGGAAATATTATATAATCCTCCTGTCCCAGATGATCTGCCTAGAGAAAGCAAAGGAAACATCCGTAAATTTAAAGTGGCCATTCCCTTCATAGAGAAGGAGAAATATGACTGGAAAGAAAGTTGCAAAACTGAAGGAGGAAGAGGGACCAGGCATATCATTTACAATGCTGAACACAGAAGCTGACCTGAATTGGTCTAAGGATACATATAGTCTAGTATTCTCCTTTTGATCTATATGAAATTATTCTGAAACGATGGGGTATTCTAGACAATGAATAAACTCCCCCTACAGAAAGTTTCTTCTATTCCTTGTGACATACAGCTCTTACACTGAGGCTGAGAGGTTTTAGAAACTGTCAGACAGAACAATAACAAGGGGAAGAAAAAAAAAAAGAGTATTATCTAGTCACATCAAACTAAAGGCAGCCAGCTGTTCTTAAGAAAACTAACAACCAGTGGGAAGTAATCAGTGACTTTCCTGAAGGATCAGTCTTGGGACTAAACTTGCTATTTTCATTAATAGCCCAATACCAAAAAGAAAAATGAGGTACTGAATTGTACTGATAGCGCAAATCTTGGAGTTTTATCCACAATAGGAGGATATTTCTCTTTTCAGTTTGCTGTCTTTAGGTAATCAAAATCTTCGAATACCTTTGTGCTCATCTTGTACATTAGACAGAGTTGTGTAAGAAAGTACCTTTTTTTTGTGAGCATAGCACACATTTGGGGCCTGGTCTCAATTAATTGTGTCCAGTAATTGATACCTGAGATGCAGCTCCACTTTCACAATCCAAATTCTTTTCAGATCAATTACATATCTCTGAAACTAAGGACGTACTGGTAGATACTAGCTAAGGAACAAGAATTCTCTCACATAAAGCCTGTCTGAATGAGAGAGAGAGACTAGCTGTACTGGTCATATATATTTAAATAAGCTTACTGATTAGAAATGCCTTGCAAGGAATTTTATACCATTCAGATTAACGTCTCTTTTGCTATTTTCTATGCATTTTTCACAGTCACAGTGCTCTTGGGTCCCTAGGTTGCTGGCAAAGGTTCATATTAAGATAGTGTTTAGGATGGCTAAAATTTCCCAGCCCAAATCCTTGAAAACACCCCAGTATAAGCGTTGCTGTTTTCTTCTTGTTTTTCTTACCTTGAGATGGATCTTAAGAATTGGTAATCAGTATGGAAACTGAAGTTGATTCAAATACAGTGTCTGCTTATTAACTTCAGTTCTTTAACGTGTCCATCATGCTATGTGATAAAAAGCAAAAGGTGTTAACCTGAAGCCCTTTTAATTTAAAAAAAAAAAAAAACAACAGAAAAAACCTGAAACAAAACCCTCTTTTTTTACTGCACATAAAGTATTGTGGGATTTGAAATGCAGATAGCCTCTCTCATTCCCTCCCACCTGATAAAAGCTACCTCAAATGGTTGAATTGCAAGGAATACTGCATGCCCTATTTCTTCAGCTTTGTGGGTCATAGGATATGTGGTTGGGGCAGCTTTTCTGTTTCCTGCTTGATTTCAGGAGAGTGCTTGACTCTTACTTGCATTGTCATCGGTGCGAGTGCCAAAGATAGTATTAGTTTTAATATGTGTTTAAGTGTAGTTACAGCATTTTAGAAATTATACAGTTCAAAGTGCATCCAGGTCAGCAAAAAAGACTCTCATTGACATGACTGGGTAGTGGCTCGTGCTGACTACAATCAGTGGCATGTGCTTCCCTTCTGTCAGAGACGTGCTATTCCAGCACTCTCATTTCCCTTACACAAGCTACCTCGTATCTTCATATATAAATGCACACAGACAGAATAGCAATTCCTGTTTCCAGGTTACCTTCCAAGAAAAGCAAGGTACTGTAATCAGTCCTATCAGTAGGTTAGGATCCAAAGGGCCTAATCAGCTTAGTAGACAAAAGCTTTTCACAGTACTGATTACAGAGGGAGCCTGACCATCAATTAAAACTCCTCTCTCTGAACCTTTGTTTTTCAGAGAAGGAAGGGCACATAAGGGAAATTTCAGAGAAGATCCAAAAATAGCAGGTGGCTGTCACTGCTGTGCTGTGCTCAGTTTTAATCATCAGCTTGGAGAAATAACATGTCTGGGTTGCACAGGGATGTACAAATGTACATCTATTGTTTAAATGCCAGAAATGGTATGGAGAGATGCGGGTTGTGTATATGAGACTGCAGCTCCTGACAGACCTTTCTACCTCAATTTTCTCACGCGAAGCTCTTACCTTTCCACTTGGTTATTTAAAAGTTTTAAAAGACATTAGTGATCTTCTGGTAAAGGTGTTGCAAGGACACATATTTTATTGCACTTTTTGACCTGTAGGTGAGTATTTAAGATGTTTGCTTTCATTCAACAAACTTAATAAAATGAGAAGAATTTGCACCAGTACAGATAAATACTGGGAATTTATCCAGCAAATGGAATGTTAACTGTGCTGTTTGATTTTTGTTTGTTTCTTTTAAATTTGTGAGTGTTTTTTCCTTGGGTTTTGTTTCTTAGATTTAGAAACATTTGGTTTTCTGCTTTTCAGTTTGTTATAGGTGGCAAAGGCGGCATGTTGGCTTTCTATAGTATTGGTCAAATACCAACCAAACAGACTTGTATTTTGTTCATTTTAAGTAATTGCCATGATTTCATGAACAATAGACTTTTCTTTTGAAAGGGGGCAACCTAATTAATGCAGAAGAACGCTTTCATTGCTGCTATCTCAACTTCAAATATATTGTATAAAAAAGCTATCCTCCACCAGAAGCCACATGCTGCCTCATTAAAAACAAAACCAGGAAACGTTTTATTTACTTTGAAAAAGACTCTATCAAAATAGAAATAGGGGAAGGGAGGAGAGGCTGCAGCTGTTGCAGTCAAAGTTTCAACTACAGAGGTCTTTTTTTTTAACGCTTGTCAAATTTGACAAGTTCATGTAGCTTTTGGTTTGCGCAGGTGTGCCTATGTTTACATATATTTACTGGTTTTGTTTCATGCCACCAGGTAGTATGCCACCAGTTTAATTGTTTAATAAATCAAGTGGTGTTATGTAAGGTTAGAAGTGATGGTCAAAACTGAACATTCTTGGTTTGTTTTTCACTAATAGGGCTTTCACTTGAGTGTGGATTTCAGTTATTTGGCTTCTAGTGCATATGCTTCAACATGATTAATAAATTCTTTTAGTTAATCTGAATGGCAGCACCACTTAATGTGCAATTGGACGAGTCAAAACATCATCCACCCCAGAACTGAGGGCCAAGCAATCTGTACAGTATTAGCTTTGCGCTGATGCCAAGCAGTCAGCCAAATTTGAGTCCAAAAACTGAAAAAAAATGCATTTCACTTAATTACGTATTTTGGGCTATTTAAATATCCAAAATCATTTCACCAATTGCACATATTTGTTTTGTTCTCTACTACAAAAATCAAAAGGCAATTCATGCAATTAAGCTGATCAAAAGAGAAGCTGTTCCAATACTTGTTGTTCAACAGTATTTGAAACTCCCAAAAGAAATCAGTGAACTTAACTGCTTTGCTTTCCATACTTGCATCCTACTCCCAAAATGCAAAAGGATTCAATTCACTAATTTTCTGCCAGTTTGTAATTCATAGACATAAAACAGCTCTGTCGTTTTGGTGCCATCTTACTACATCAGTCTCTAGTAACTTACAGCCTGTAGGAAATCTATGCAGCTTTTATGCCTATCAGTAGCTCAAGCTAGATATTCTTGTTCTGTCTTTCTCCAGTCCTGTCTCTTTAAATGTTTTCAGAAACCTCATGTGACATTCTAGCCTGCTCCATATTTATCCCATGCTAGACTTGATTTCCACTCTGAGAGAGTTGGTTTGGATCATCTGTGAAATACTGAGCCAACAATAAAGATGACCACTGTCTGGGTGACTGCCATCTCTGCAAGAAATGTTTCCCAAACTAGGGTTTTTTTTATTTCCGATACTGATTGAATGCTCTGCTCTCACAACACCACCTTCCTACTATAGGCAAGGTGGTAGAGCATAATCTGTTGTCTGTCATCTGTTAAACTTGTTTTATTATGCATCAGCATGTTTATCTTCTTTGCTAGGCCTGGTCCAAGACCCGCAGTGAGACCTTGTGGTCCCTTTCTATTCATTGTCTAGAGCAGCACTTTCCTTGGATCCGTGTATGCTTTTTCCTACAGTTGTTTATCAGTATCAAATGCATTGAGTCCAATTCAGAGTGTAAATACTTGTTTGCTTATTTGGTTATGAAAATGTTTGGGGATTCAAAACATTCAAGTGACTGCAGCTAGTATATGAAGAACATGGAGGTTTGGGGTTATTCTTCGAGTGGGCAAAAGTGGAAGAGGATACCAGAGGGGCGAAATGACTGAAATTCCCTGGGCCAGAAATTTACATTAAAAAGAAGAGAGAACTAGGAACCCTCTACCTCCTTGCTGCTAATTGACCTCTTCAGGCTCTTTGAGGTGGAAATATTCCATGCCAGTTGTAGTGCAAGTAAGGAAAATGTATGTTAGGGAAGTCTAAGAGCACATGATGCATGAGAAAAGGCTGAGGGAAACTGGTTTGTTCAGCCTCCAGAAGAAAAGGTGAATGGGAGATCATATTGCTGTCTTCAACTTCCTAATGGGAGGGCAGAGAAGAGACAGAACCAGACTCTTCTTTAAGGTAAGTAGGGGTAGGAAAAGAAACAACAACCACAATTTGCAATACAGGAGATCCCAG
The DNA here is from genome assembly GCF_000737465.1 of Haliaeetus leucocephalus. NCBI lineage: Eukaryota > Metazoa > Chordata > Aves > Accipitriformes > Accipitridae > Haliaeetus > Haliaeetus leucocephalus. Next base: position 3,603,673 of record NW_010973244.1, on the reverse strand, counting down.
TTTGACACTGGGAAAGAAAATTTCACACAAGAGTGGTCAAGCACTGGAAGAGGTTGCCCAGAGAAGTTGTGGAGTCTTCATCCTGGGAGATACTCAACCTAGACTGGAAAGGGCCTTGAGCAACCTGAGCAAATCTAACCTACTTGGAGCAAGAGGTTGGACCAGATGACTTTGAAATGTCCTTTCCAACTGAAATAGTTATGTGTACCTATAGCTCTTACTCAGTTGGTCTGTGAGGTTTTGGGATTGTTTGGGTGCATTACTGTTTGGGCAGGTGAGAGGGCAGCTGAGGTCTAGGGGAAGGAGAATGTTTAGAAATACCATTTAATTTATATAGGTTCCCTAAACTTTATTTGTCTGTCCTGTGGTTTTGAGAGGCTCTGTAAGCTGTCTTCCTTCTCTTTTAACTTGAGGATATATGGTTGTCCTGTGTCTGCCATTAACACTATACATAAGTGCATCTGCGTTGAGATTGATACCTCAAAATTGAGCCTCAGTACAACAGGAGTCGTTAGAAGACTGAACTGGATGTCACTGGTGCACTCAGTGAGCACAGCCAGACACAGGCTTCAAAAGATAGACTCAAATGGCTTGCTGTAGGAGGGTCTTGGAGATAGAGTACAAATTAGGATATTTTATGCATTCTGTCCTAATTATATTCTCATGCCTAGAAAGATTAGAGAAAGAACAAACATGACTTTCTTTTAATAAGAGATTAATAAGGACATGGGGGAATGGACACCTGCACACTGCTATCTTCAAAAACACATACTGTGATGCATAGTATTTCTAAAAATGGGAGAAATGCTGAGATGTTCAGATTGACATTTCAGTGCCTGTCTGATTTCAGTGTCCGTCTGAAATATAGGGTTCAATAATCCTATTACATTTGTCTGGCACACTCCTCCTTCTTTAACAATGTGCCTCCCATAACTGCTATAATAAGGCAGAACAGCCAAAGCCTAATTCTGTGTGCCTCATCCTATCATTCAGCAAAGTTACATCGTCATCAGATGCAATCTATTGTTTTCTTTCCTGCTGTGTGGTATTGATTTTTCTAACCTTTCCTAATGTTAAATTTGTTTGGCTTTTTAACTTTCTTACCAAAGGTTAATGTTATTAAGTTGAGCAGGTATCTATAAAAATAAAAGTGTTATTGCCTATCTTGCAATTGTTATACTGTCATTAAACCCTGGCTGCATCGGAAAGCTCTGTCTTCAAGGTTTTTCTCATTCGGGAATAATATGGTGAAGGTTAACAAGAGCAGCATTTGAATTGTTGTCCAATTCTGTGGTATAAAATATTGGATTTGATATGTCAGAAGCAACAGATTTATCTAAAACTCTCTTACCGTCAGTGAACATGAACTGCACAGATATTAATTCCAGCGAGGCTGTAAAGAGGATGCAGGAAGATGTGAGTCCTGCTGCCTGTCCACTTCCCCAGTACAGTCTAACCATGCCAGTCTCTTTGCCATTGTGTCAAAAGGAGCAGTTCTGAATCTCTGCCAATTCCAGAATTGGTTATCTGCTTGATGTGGAAAGAGAATGAGAAATCACAGTTTAATTTGAAGGAAGTGGTGGCTTTAATGGTGGCACTCTGTCAAAAATTTTCAGTATGATCTACAGCAGTACTTGCATGAAGTGTCAAAGGTGCAGACAGTGAGTAAACAGTTTCAGGATACCACTGTTAAGCCAAGTTTCGTTTTTAGTTACTGCTGCCACAGTACCCTCTTGGTATCAATATCACGGGTACAGTGACCTGCCTTTAATGAATTGTGCGTTTGACATCCTGTTTACACATTTAGATTGCATCTCTGTGACATGTATTTGAGGCCTTTTATTCTGAATATGGGCAAAAGACAGTAGCAGGTCTGAACGTAGGATGTCTATGTGTGGTGCATCACAGCTTTCTTCTGGAGCTGTGGTAGATGACCTACAGTGCTCTCCAGCCACCATGCTGATGTTATCTTGCCTTGGTGGTACCTTGTAGTTGCTCCAAAATATTTTTCTTATCAAAGAACATCCTGAGAAGCTAGGCAAGAACTAACCTCAAGTGAAATGTTTTTAATAGTAGAAAGCACAAAATAATAAAATAATTAGAGCTGTTGTAGATCATCACTTAAAAAAAGAAAAAAACACAGACAATTTGGTCTTCCCTGGGTGGAAAGCAGAATTGCAGCCTACCTGCAGCTGCCAAAACCTGACTGTCCAAGGAGGAGATCAGGCTTGTTAGTGACTGCAGGAAGGAGTATTTCAAAGTGCTGGAGGAGAGCGGGGTTTAAATCTTTTATTTATAAATTGGTACCTATAAACCACTTACTTCTGCCAGCGCTGTGAAGCCAAGGAATGGCCCTGGCAAAAGATAAAAGACCTTCCTTCTCTACTGCTAATTTAAGAACTGGTAACTCGGGTTCTGTCTCTTCCCCCATGCTCAGCAGTACCTGTCCCTGCCATTGATTTAGTCTTCATCTGTCACGTTCTCGTGCTGTTCAAAGGCTGATCGTGAAAGACTGGGGAGGTTCTGTCTGTTCACAGTTCCTCACAGCTTGGTCTCTCTTGCCACTATCAATGCTGATAACGAGACTGTCTGAGAGCACCCCGTTCTTAGTGAATGAGACATCTTTTCATTTAGAGTGGTTTTGATTAACAAATTACCTTCAGTAATTTTCAGATCCAACTGTGAGCTCTCTTGGTGGGCCTGAACATCCCTATACCTTTCTTGGGCTCCCTTGGTGTCTCTGTCTGGCGTTGCACAACTCACATGTTCATTACAGACTCCAGATGGCTTGCGTCCCTTCTCCCCCCTGCCAATTTTATGTTTCGGCCTTTCCTGGTGAAGAGTGGAGACATGGCAGCTCTTCAAATTATATGATGCTTAGCACTGAGTCCAGGCTCCAGCTGCATTTTCCCTAGCCTCTTCGTGGTGGCAGCAGCATTACTTCACCTCACTGGGCCTGTTATTACGACTTGAAAAGGTATTTAGAGCAATAATAGGTATCAGAAAGGCTACAGCTTTTGACCAGGTTTCCTTTCAGAAGTTTTTGAGGGGGGAAGAGAAGATGTATAATAAAAAGCATGCCATTATCTCCTCCCTTATCTCTTCCACTTCATCCAAATCCCCTACTGCATGATGGGTTGGTTTGGTTTTATATGCATCCTGGCTGTGCGGGGAAGCATTTTGCTGATAATGTATGTCTTCCTATTGGATGCTCATTATTTTGTTGGCTGCAGTCCACTAAACTCCATCCATGCACGCTGATCTGGGAAATTTTGTCTTCTGTGCCTTTATTTTTACCACTAAGGTAGAAGCAACTTTAACGTTTGGGGTTTTTTTCTGCTGTGCTTTATACACACAGGCACACGTACAAAGATTCTGTAGTCTGTATACTTTTCTCTTATCAGTTGTTATTGTGTATAGCAGAAACATAAAATCTGTCAGATAAAGACAAAGCTAGGTGGCTTTTAAGGGGACCTTGAAGTGGTAGGAGAGGGAACCTCTAAATCCATTGTGTATTGTTCTTATTTTAATTTATGCTGCTGTATTGGGTATTTTGTAGCCTTGAAACCTCTTTGAATAGTGACTTTATGTGGTAGATATACTCCACTTTTCCTTACTTAGCTTTTTATCAGAGGCTTAGGAATTGCTTTAGCTCTCAATTAAGAAATCTGAACCCATGCTCTTCTCCACTTTAACATGCTCTCATCCATATTACCCCACTGCAAGGAAACTGTTGTATCACTGCAAATTAACTTGTGCTGTGCGCTGGTGCCCGGAAGCTTGAACACTTTTGTATGCTTACATTTATACACATTTGAATATATGTAACAGAAACGTAGTAACTGTAGCACCAGAGAGGACAGTCATTTTCCTGGAACCTGATTGTGAAAGTTACTGATGACCCAGGGTTAACTATACCAGAACTTGTCAATCCAGCAGAGCATAGTAGAACATGCTTATCTAAACTCACAAATGTACTCGATGGGTTTTGAATATCTACTCCTGTGCCTATCAAACTGCTGTTTCATAATAATTTGTTCAGCTGGGACCTACAGTCTTTGGGCTCTGCAAGAATAATAGTATTTTACTTAATTCTGCATCTCCATGCAGAGTCTTTAAGAGTTCTTGACTGCAGTTAATTTCACCAAAGACAGCATTAGTTCTCAAAATTGAAAGATGACTGACATAATTTTTTTTTCTCTCTGTTTTGCTGCTTCTTCACTAGGGATGTGAGTTAATTGAGACCATGGATCAGGACCTCACAGATTTCACCAAGTGCCTGCAGATACTCCAGAAGAAGATAGAGAAGAACAGCCTCCAGGTAAAGGCAACACATCTTTTGTCTCTGGTTCTTAGTTATTACTCTTCCTCTCAATGTATTTAGTTTATGTTTTAAGTTTGCACTGAAATGAAACAATATTTTCTGTAGCCTTGCCATTCTGCGGTTTTGCCATAATTTACTGCACACCTTGTAAGCATTGATGCTTTTGCTAAAAGGAATTACACAGTGTGTCAATGAACAAGCATTGGCTTTCTTAAAAGGCAGCTTGTATTGATCTCTGTTAATGAACTACCCAAAGTGCAGAAGAGCTGTTGTGGCTGATGTTCAAAGCAAGAGTCCCACTTCGGCATGTAAATATATTTTCAAGTCTTGGCACGCTCAGCCTTGATGTTCATCTCCTTCCTCTCCACTCCCAAAGGTGAGATAGGAGGAGGAATCTTATCCTGCCAATATTACGTATGGTAAGCAATACCTCCTTCTGCAAAAGGTTCCTCTGGAATCAAAGGGAACCTTTGCAGAGCAAGCAGTGCACTAAACTTAAAAGGAGCCATATGGAGTTGTCAGCTGCTCATTTCATTGGAAAGGCAAAGGAGGCAACATTCCCCCTCCCCTTCCACAGTTCAGTTTTGGAGGCCCACTCGTTTCATCTCCCTGAGATGCAACATTAAAATTCCTTGGGAATTTCCAACACGATGAGTCGATGGCAGATGCGCTCTTGGGATTGCTGCCCTTTCCTCCCCATGGAGCAGTCATTCATAAGGGCTGAGCTCTCTCTTCGGCTCTATACGTATGGGTGAAAGGAATTGAGAGGAAACAGCTGCTGCATCCTCTTACCAACAGTGAGGGTAAGAGTCATGTAAGAAAATGAAAACAACAGCACAAGATGTAAGGAGATGTGTAAACCTCCTCTTTTCCCATTTTCGTTGTAGCAGGATAGGAAAGTTGCCTGACTTCCTGAGATCACTGTACTCCAGCAAAGCAGAAAGAGATGGAAATGCCAATACCACTCCCTCTTTCTTCTCTCCTCACTCCAGGCTGATAAATAATTAACCAGGTTTTGCTTAAGCTATTTGGAAATGTCTTGATCTTCTAAAGGAATTATATGTCCATGGGACGTTTCAGAATGCTGTTGCACAACGCCCATCTGCAGTTGTGTCTCCTCTTGCTGCCCTCAATACATACTGTTGTTCATCAGGTTTTTTTCCCCATCAGTGTAGACAGAGATGGGAGGGTTTCTCCGTACACTTCTCTTATCTGTCTGGCTGTGAGCCAGGAAACTTTTATATGATAGCTTATATTTTTCCCCCTATAATTTATCATCACAAGAACACAGAGGGCTGTCTTGCCATCTAGGACACGAATGATAATAAGTGCCGTCAGAACAGATGAGCCACCTACGCCTAGGATTTGTTTTGACTTTGGCAAATAAGGTGCTTCCCTCTTAACAGAATTACCTGTAGAATGAAGGAGAACTCAAGTGTTTCCTGGATTCGGTTCGTTATCAAATCCCAGCTATTGCTATAGAGGGATTTTTTTTAAGCTATCACAAGAGGTTTTATAATGAATAATCAATGTGTGGTTAAAATAAGAGCAATGGGAACATGACAGCTACAGATGTGTTTCAACAATAAGTAGCCTATTTGTAAAACTTTGAATTCTTTGATCACTCTCCTAAGTAAAACCCTGTTAAGTTGGCTAAAGGATACTGCATTGTAATCCTTGATGATATTTGTAAAGTACAAGACAGACTGTAATTGCAGTAATTGTGTAGACTTCATGCCAATGCACTAAACCTAAGATTTCAGTTCAGTTATATTTTCATGCTGTTACATGTAAGATGTGCTTTAAATACAGTCTGAGTTTTTCAGAGGTGCAAGAAGTAACACAGATATGTTTTCTGAAACTAAGTACCATGTTCATTAAATCCTAGCTGCTTCTTGCTTGCAGTGTGTTACATAAAACATAGTAAGATGCTATCAGCAGATTCATGTATGCTACCTAAAGCATGCATTTCTATTTTTGGTCTTCTGCATTTTCTGACATAAGGAGTTTCAAGAAGTCGTTGATTCAACTTAGGCAAATAATACATGAAACTTAAGCAAATGGAACCCAAAACTGTATCACAACTGTATAAATTACTAGCTTGGGTTCCAATTTGCCCCTTGTTCAGAACTGTTAGGTATAATTTGTTAGTAGGAGGCTTGGTGAGTCTTCTGTATGTCCTGATAATGCAGTGCTTAGCTTGATGCCTGGTCCCCCAGTAACACAGAGATTCTGACCATTTGCAATATATACTGGCCTCAGTCCATGGATGTAACCACTTGGCTCCACTGAAACTCTAGCCTCTTTAAATACCTAAATTTGCATTCAATTTCATCATCTTTATGGGTAACATTCTGGCATAAAAAATGTCAAGTGGTAAGGAAACAGACTGTTCAAGCCATATATCTAAAATCTTTGAGGAGAATGCAGATATCTTCAGAGAAGAAAGCTGCCATTGATTTCTGTGGTCACCTGAGAAGTACATGCAGCTGAGAAGAAAAGAAGGGCCAGGGTCTGAAAACTAGAAATGGATAGAGAAGGGGTTCTTCATCTGCATTTGCATTTTTGGCCTGAAGTACAAATTTGCATGTCACAATGTGGGGTTTTTTCCTTCTGGAAAAAAAGATTACAAAAGCTTTCCTTTTAACTGAGAGTATTAACTACGTAGAATGTGTCTTCCTGGTTCCGGGAAAAATATGTATGTCTCCAGCTTTGATTTTTACCCCCTCTGTTTGGCTTATCCAGAGCACTTGTCAAAGAGGAATATGACAAAGAGAAACTACAAATCTGTTTCCCCGTGATTTATAGTTGAAATTACTAAACAAGCAAAGTATCCCTTTAGTATTTAAAAAAAAAAAAAATTGATAACACAGTCATGCTGTGTTTGCTGCTCTTTCTGGGTAGCAATATGTTAAGCTAAGAAATTAATTACATTCAATGTATACCATGGATCCACAATCCCATGACATAGTTTGTCTGGATGAAATTCAACTGTGAGGAGCTGAGATATTTGAAACAGATGTTCCTCTGTTGGTAAGAGAATAAGTTATCATTTATCTGCTATACTGAACGTTTAAAATTTCTACTCTGATCTATCAGTCACCTCTATGGAAGTTCTATGTCAAGGAGGTTTTTGAGCTCACGTGAACATATGGGGGCAATATTTTGTTCCAAAGGAATTAAGTTTGTGTAATTTATTTTCCATGTCTCTGCACATCCATCCTCCTCCTTCTCTTCCTTCCTGCTCACCCAAATAGCTTTTGAGCAAATAACTTTTAAGTAGAGGAATAAAGTACTGAAAGATAATCATGTCAAACAGCAAGCTTTCTCAGAGGTCACCTGGGTGGGAGTGAAGGTGAGATAGACACTCAGTTTCCCTGCTAGAGAGAATGCTGCAAAGTTAGAATTTTACTGGTTATTGGAGAATTCAGTTTGAGAAGAGGCCTTAGAAATGCCTTTACCGCAAGGAAAGATGCAATTGGAGTTGATGGTCAACTGAGACACAAATCTGGGAGAAGAAACACCCTGTTAGTTCTTTAACTTCTTGTTCAATATAAACAGCAGTAAGTCTGTCTTCTAGAATAATTAGCCAAATTGATAACTGCTTTTTCCTTATGTCTCAAATAAAAACTCTTAGAATAGTTTCTGAATCCTCAGGGTGATTCATTTTTGTTTTACATTGTATATTTTGATTGCATAGCGAAGTCATGCAGAAAGCAGCATTGGGTTCATTTTGTGATATCTAAGATACCTAATTATATGTATTTATAATTACATACTGCAGTGAATGTTAGAACAAACAGTACCCTCTATAAGTGCAAGCTAGAATCAGTCTTAATTTTCCCCCTCCACAGCCCTAATTCATTTGTGAATTGCATTGTATTGGATGCGTGAAGCAGTGAAGTACCACCAACAGAATCGTGACTCCTGAAGTTTCTTTCCAACCTAAAGGTTGTTAGATATTTCTCTTTCTCTTTCTGCATGGCTGTGAGTATGCATGCACAAACATGCACGTGCATGTAGGTACATAAAAGCACAAATTTCCTGGCAGTATACCTTCCTGGCCCTATGTGATGCTTTTTTACTGTCTTAATAACTCTGTCTTTATTTCTGCCATGTGTTTCTTTTACGTTGTTTATGGTCTATTGAACACTTAGGTATGCACATTTTGCTTTACTGCTTTAATCACAATTTTATCCATTCTGTGGTTATGTGAGTACTTTCCTTTCTACATTACAAGAACTTAAAGTAAACTTATTTACAGTAATTTCTGTCTGGTACTACTTTCTGTTCTTAATTTTCTGTCGTGTAACACAAGCTATTTCAGGAAACCAACTGAACTGGCAAAACGATAGGAATACTTAAAATATCTCTTATTTAGAGATCAACAGATCTTTCATTAAAAGTGAACACGATTATCTTTGATTTGCAAGTCAGAAGGCAGAAGTACAGAAGCAACTTGTCCAGTCTCTCAGCATACTAGTGGTACAGCTGGGGATGATCCTCCAATTCCCAATCTTCATCAAGTGCTATTTCCGTAGCAGTGTCTCTGTCACAGGCAGCTCATAGCAGCTCGCACCAGTGAGAAGTGGAAGTGTGTTTATCAATTATGCAGCTCCAAGAAAAATCCTCATAATGTAAAGATAAATTTAAGTCATTATCTTCATCTCAGAGTTACAAACTCTGCTTTCTTTAACTGTTTCATCTAAAATACTATTTAGTCTTAAAACTAAGCTCTGGGACTTTTCATTCAACTTTATTATCTTTTCTGCTTAAAAAAATTTAAAGCAGCTCATTTGGTTATATGGGCTTAAGATATTAAAAAATGAATTTTATTGAAACCTACATGCCTTTTAGTGGTTTAATGTTAGTGTGTTTAAATTGATAAAAGCATCAGTGTCAATATGAAAAAATCCAAACCAACTCTTACTAAAAACCCGTTGCAGTAAAGGGATACTATACTAACATTTCCATCTTAAAATAACATTTTAAGGGTTCAATCTGTCGGTAGTCTAGGATATTACTTCTTTTAAGTGAATGCAAGCATTCTTCTCTTTGCCCTTTTAAAGAAAGTGTCGAATCAGTCCACTTTCTTTTCTGTTGAAGGAGGCAAAACTAAACATAATGTTAGCAAAGTCCTGTGTTTATAGTGCTGAAGAGAAAACAATGAAGCGATGATGTTCATGTACCACTTCCAGCTATGCAGTGTTCAAACAGCTTATTAAGCACTCTCTGGTTTGTCTTTACATGAAGAAAATAGACCCTGGAGGAAAACGGAAAATACTCTAAAATGAAAATCAGAAAATACTTTAAAAGAGAATAATTTTTTACATAAAGAGTGGTCCCATGTAGAAAAGGTATAGTTATTGCAAGTACCAGGTTCTGTTTGGGTTAGCATTGGTTTTGTCTATCAGTTGAGCTTATTTGTGATGACATGACATTTTTGTAACAGTAAATATGTCAGCTTCAGTTCCTGACTGAATCATAATTCTGCTGTTCACATTAGTAGTTGGTAATTTCATGCCAGATCACTACTTGTTTTCATTTCTGAAAACTTTTGGGGACCCAGAACAGTAGAGGGAATAGCTTTTAAAGGAAAGCCTAGGAATAAGGACAGGCCATTACTAGGATCTGGGAACAGGGAAGTAACTAAATACCATGAACAGGGGAGAGGCAGTCTGGAAGATACCAAAGCTGCCATGGAGCTGGAGTGTGAAGCTTTTACACGGACCCTGAAGTTTGTGGCTCTATCTCCAAATTCCATTTAGGAGGCAGGGCTAAGAATGAACCTGCTTGGTTTTGGTGGCACTGTTGAGTTTTTCTTCTTAATGCCTCACAGGAGGAGAATAGAAAATGCATATGAGATGTATTTTAGGGGAAGTTAAATATGTGTAATGAAAAGGTTTCTATACTGTCAAGTACTGTATCAAAAGTTTTTCATGGGTTATTAATAGTAATCCTCTTCATAAACCTTTCCTGTCAGAAAGAAACAAATGGATCTAAAGTGTTTCCTGTTAATTCCCACTTCTAAAATGTAGAATTTCATAATATCTTTCAACAGGAGTAAATCCTTTCTATAGGGTGTACAGACATATCCTTGACTGCCAACTATTGTGACTCTTAAGGTCCAAATCCACCTTCCAGGAATGCAGTATGTAACCCATCTTTCCTACTGCTGAATTATTTTAAGGCTTCCCATTGTAAAGGTATGGCAAAGTACATTTCTTGTAATACAGGATATCAGAACTTGCCAGTTCCCAAAGAGAAACACCCTAATTTCATGTGAAGGAAGCAGGCTGTCTACCTGTTTCACTATAGATGTGGGCATCAAGACACACTGAATATCTTTGTGTTGGAATAGTTTCATGCAAAATGGGTGCCTGCAAGGACACAGTGCATCCCACACTGAGAAATTCTCTTATGTAATCCTTTTATACTCTGCTGGGGCTTGTATTTGGTCTATGAAGGTAATGTAAAGAAAAAAGGCAGAAGCAGAGTGGGATTTCTGGAGAATGCATTGATTTTTGTTTATTTGTTTAAAAAAGAGTAACTGCATATCAAGCTTTGGGGAGGGGAAGAACAAGGGGAAAAAATACCATTTGTTTAGGCAGTTCAAGGGATGGGAGAGATCAAGAATATGCTCCTTAACAAGACTGTGGAAGCTAATAAGGAAGCCAGCTACTGTTCTCTCAACTTAGTCAAAGGCTAAATATATTTGAAACAGAAAATGTGAGGTTACTACAGGTGATTTACTGTTCCCTTTGTAACCACCAATTTTGTCCTGTTTTTAACTATTTTTGATAGGAGAGGTGATTCTCCTCCCCCCTCCAGCCCCTTCTGCTTTACAGGAGCACAGCTTTGGCCTTGTTGAACTTCATACAACTGGCCTCAGCCCATCGATCCAGCCTGTCCAGATCCCTCTGTAGAGCCTTCCTACCCTCAAGCAGATCGACCCTGCCTCCCAACTTGGTGTCGTCTGCAAACTTGCTGAGGGTGCACTCAATCTCCTCATCCAAATCATTGATAAAGACATTAAACAGAACAGGGCCCAACACCGAGCCCTGAGGAACACCGCTTGTGACCCACCGCCAACCATCCAGCCAATTTTTCACCCAGCGAAGAGTACACTTGTCCAAGCCATGAGACACCAGCTTCTCAAGGAGTATGCCATGAGAGACAGTGCCAAAGGCCTTGCTGAAGTCAAGGTAGATAACATCCACAGCCTTTCCCTCATCCACTAGTTGGGTCAACTGGTCATAGAAGGAGATCAGGTTGGTCAAGCAGGACCTGCCTTTCATAAACCCATGCTGACTGGGCCTGATCCACTGCTTATCCTGGACTTGCCATGTGAGTGCTCTCAAGACAAACTGTTCCATAATCTTCCCCGGTACCGAGGTCAGGCTGACAGGCCCGTAGTTCCCCGGATCCTCCCTCCGACCCTTCTTGTAAATGGGCGTCACATTGGCAAGCCTCCAGTCCTCTGGGACCTCCCCCGTTGACCAGGATTGCTGATAGATGATAGAGAGTGGCTTGGCAAGGATCTCTGCCAGTTCCCTCAGTACTCTTGGATGGATCCCATCTGGTCCCATAGATCTGTGAGTGTCCAGATGGTGTAGTAGGTCACTATTTCCTCCTGGATTAAGGGGGGGCTGTTCTGCTCTTCATCCTTTCCTTCCAGCTCAAGGGGCGGAGTACTCTGAGGATAACTGGTCTCCCTATTAAAGACTGAGGCAAAGAAGGCATTAAGTACCTTGGCCTTTTCCTCATCTCTGGTTGCTACATTCCCTTCTGTATCCATTAAAGGACAGATATTCTCCTTGGGATTCTTTTTACTGTTAACATATTTGTAAAAACATTTTTTGTTGTCCCTTACAATAGTGGCCAAATTTAGTTCTAGCTTCTTTTGCCTCTAATTTTCTCTCTGTATGATCTAACAAGATCCCTGTACTCCTCCCAAGTTGCCCACCCTTTCGTCCAGAGATGATAAACTCACCTTTTTTTTCTTGACTCCTAGCAAAAGCTCCCCATTCAGCCAGGCTGGTTGTTTTCCTCAGTCTGGTCTCTTCTGTCAGGTGGCTGGAGATAGGACGAGAGGAAATGGCCTCAAGTTGAGGCTAGGGAGATTTAGGTTAGATATTAGGAAAAATTTTTTTACTGGAGGGTTGTCACACATTGGAATAGGCTGCCCAGGGAAGTGGTTGAGTCACCGTCCCTGGAGGTATTAAAAAAGCGAGTAGACGGGGTACTTCAGGACCTGGTTTAGTGGGCATGGTTAATGGTTGGACTTGATGATCTTGAAGGTCTTTTCCAACCTAAATGATTCTATGATTCTAACTGCCTCCATGCTTGGAAAGTGGTCAGGCTACACTGACATACCACTATTCACAAAAGACTGTCGTACTTGCATTGTCAGAGTCTTGGAGGTGGATATTGTAGCAGGAAATCTTGAACAGCCATAGGTTTTGACACAAGGAGTTTCTCTGCAGTTCAAGGACTCAGTTTGTTGCCTGAGATTTTAATAAATAACTTGGTTTATTTTTTTTCTGCTCGACACATGAATACTGCGGTGTTATGAAATCTCCTGTAATTTATGAGTATTTTTATGAAATTCTGTTTAGTTAATGGCATATAAGTTTATAATTAAGCATATCAAGAAAATTGTGCTGGTACAGCAAATTTTAACTGCAGATTATAATAGGACATTTTTCACATCTCAAATATGATTTCTTCCTACTAAATGGAGATGCTTGTCAAGAATAAATGACAGGGTTTTGGCTATTGGTGAGATAGTTTCATAAAAACCTTTAGCAGTTTTCTATATCCATGAGTGTAGAAACACTGGCTTTAGAGAGAACAGTTTCATAACTTCATAAACTGCAATGATCTGGTCCTTCAAGCAGTAGGTGAGTCAACAATTTAACCTTTTTCTGTGGCTTCTTTTTTCGTCCTGTTCAAGGAAACTTATTTAACCTAAGTAGTGCATGTAAGAATGCTTCCTTACCAGTTTTGTTGTTCCCCCCCCCCACCGCCGTGACATTTTCCCTCTTTTTGTAACATTGTGCGGCCTTTTAACAGTCAAGAGAAACAGTGAAGTTGTAATATTCTTTTGAAGCTGTGGTGGATCTTTCTCCTTTTTTTTCTTTTCCTTACCTAGAAAGGACTATTGGGGGCAGAGGGAAGAGCAAGGTATTAAGACTGCTGCAAAGTAGAAGTGTGTGGCTGGTGCTGCGTAGAAATGGTTTAGCCTGTAGTCCTGAGGCCTCACTGTCTTCTGCAGTCCTTTGACTTTCTGTGACCTTTACCTCTGGACCTCTTGGCTGACACCAGTAGTGTTCAAGAAGGGGCAAAGGGGCTTACAGTAATTTAACTCTTCACAAATATTATGAAAATGAGGCAGCCTGGTAATACATGAAGGACCCCTACAGTATTCCCACTGTAAAAAACGCAGTGGCACAAGCTCAACAGAGGTAGGGATTGAAGGGTCTTCACAGCAGAGCCACACTGGCAACCAGGCTTTGCTAGTTCTGATGCTCATGCTGTTCTTTTTTTAATCGGCTACCTTTTAATTTAACTTTGTCACTGCTAAGGAGGAGACTCAGGATGGTCTCTTCAACTTGCCTAAATAACACATAGAGCTTCCCTTTTAAACAACTGAACAACTAAGCACTGAACAATTAAAGCTCAATATTTTGTGCAAATTAAATGTGAGCATAAAATGTTTACAGCTTCACAAGCGCCTCCAGTTTAAGAAATCATGCTTCATTTCTTTTTAAGTGCATGGCTAAATTTATACGGTCTAGAGGACAGTGTAGAAAAATAAAATAGCTTCTGTAATGGGTGTAAGCTGACATTATTCAGGCTATGTTTAGCTTACCTGCTATAAATACTGAACCTACTCTGAAAAGAAAAATTGGCATCCAAAATCCTAACCTACTTCCTTCAATATAAGAGTATCTCCAGCCTCTTAGAAACAAATGTATAAATTCAAGACTTCGTTCTGCAAATCTGCGCTCCCATGGAAAAAAAAAAAAAAAATCTGTACTGCCCAAGTATTCAGTGAAATCACTCAAAAGAGGAACCATTTACAGAATAGGACCTGAGAGAGACAGGAAAAAATTTCTGTCTTTAGTTTCAGGTCTTATATCTGTCCCTTGAGTATAATAGGAGAGGCTATTATCCCCTTGTTCGTCATGAAGATTAATGTTCAGACCAGCTGAAAATATTACTGTTCTGTTGGGAGCTATCGGGAGATCTTCAGACCTGTGTGAACCCAAGTTTAAACTTTTTAAATAGCAGAGCTAACGTCTCATCCTAGTTAGCCACAAATGCGTCTTTTGCCATTATCTCCTCTGCGATGCTCCTGCAAGAGAGTGAGGATGCCCTACAGCTCTGCATTATTTGTGGCATCTTTTATACAGACTTCATTGCTAAATGTTAAGATACGTAGGGAAAGTGCCTGAGCCATTAACTCTTACTCAGATGAAGTAAAAAACAATAGCATCACGCTTTAATGGAAATGGAGATTTTCTAATTTCCTTTTCTGTATTTTGTACGGAATGTTTTCCCTTCAAAATCTGCAATTCTTTCCTTAAAATTTGATACCTAAATTTAACATGACAGAATGGAAATAAAAATAGGCAGAAAATTAGTTTTAAAGAAAAGACATATCTGGTTTAGGAAACCACAGGAAAAGATCTCCCCTCTCGTAGTGTTGAAGTTGCCTTTCTTTGTTCATCTGGGTATAAGCGCCTGTGGGTTGCTGGTGGAGTGTTTCATACAGCGACCCTTGTCTACAGAAGATCTACCCCATTGCCTTGGAATACCACAGGTTTGTTTTACCTCCTTTGTAGGCTTTCCAAGGGTCCCAGACCAGCGTCTGGGCAGGAGCTGACACAAAACCACATGAAAATGTGGTGGGAAAGGAAAGGGAGCTTTGTGGCCGAGAGAGACACATCTTAATGTTCATCTCAGCCTTCTAGAGAAGCAGAAATAATAATGAGTTAAGCTATGAGGGTTATTAGTTAGGCTGAAGTAGGGACTTGTATCGGGTTTGTGTGCCCAGCTGCTGGCGGGGGGCTGCAGGGGTCTCTGTGAGGAGAGGCCGGGCCGGACACGGCCGAGCCCCTCGGGGAAAGTGCAGCTGAAAGGGAGAGGGCAAAATGGTGCCCGGCGGTGAGGGGAAGAGGGCGAGAAACAGCCCTGCGAGCCCCGAGGGGAGAGCGGGAGGAGGGGGCTCCAGCCGCCCCCGGAGAGTCCCCTGGAGAGCCGCCGCCGGAGCAGGTGGACATCCATCTCCTGAGGGAGCTGCGGCCTGGGGAGAGGCCATGCCAGAGCAGGTATCCACCCTGCAGCCCATGGAGGACCATGGTGGAGCAGATATCCAGACTGCAGCTCGTGGAGGGCCCCATGCCAAAGCAGGTGGATGTGCCCTGAAGGAAGCTGCAGCCTGTGGAGAGGAGCTCGCGCAGGAGCAGGCCCCTGCCAGGAGCTACAGCCTGTGGGAGACCCACGCTGGAGCAGTTTGTTGCTGAAGGACTGTACCCCATGGAGAGGACCCCATGCTATCGCAGGGGAACAACATGAGAAGGAAGGAGAGGCAGAGAGGAGCTGGTATGGACTGACCACAGCCCCCCATTGCCCTGCACTGCTTGGCGGAGGGGGGAGATAGAGGAGTCAGGAATGAAGGAGTGAAGGTGGGCCTGGAAAAAGAGGGATGGTGGAAAGGTGGTTTTAGTTTTTTCTTTTTTTTTCTCTCTAACTTGATTTTTGATTGGCAAAACATTAAATTAATTTTCCCCAAGTCAAGTCTGGTTTGCCTGTGATAGTAGTTGGTAACTGACAATCTCCCTGTCCTTGTCTCGACCCATGAGCTTTTTCATCTTATTTTCTCCCCATCCTGTTGAAGGGGAGGAGTGAAAGAGTGGCTGGGGTGGGCACCTGGCTGCTATCCAAGGTTAACCCACCACAGGACTGTAAAGGAAATCAAAGAGAAGGTGTCAGGGCTCATGGAGGTGTGCAAAGGTGTACCGACTCTCATTGGTATGTGTCCTGGGATATATATCCTGTTTGTCGGCTAGCAGGCAGAACTTACACTGTCTCTGATCCAACAGGGCCTGAGTAGCCAGGGACCTTCCTGTACAAGACCGTCTCTCTGCCAGCGTGCTCCAGCAGAAGCCACAGTCCAGGCAAGGCTCCCTGATCTGGATAGTGATCTGTTTCCCTTTGGGGGAGTAACGGAGGCTTTTAGAGAGAATCTTTGCAGCCAAAAGCCTCTTCCCTGTGCAGTGCCCTTCCCACCTGCTGACCCTGCAGGAGTGGGTTAATCTTTAGCACAGGCTGCAGGCTGGCTCTAGTTGAGGAGCCATGACAGGATGACAGGCATCAGCACGGTGGGGTGGGGATCCTGCTGGCAGGGAAGTGGTGGGTTGTAGTTGTGTTTTCCTGCTGATCTTGTGACAACATGGAAACGTCTTGGAGGGAGGGGAAGGAAGGCTACTTCAGTAAAGACTGACAGCCAGAGTCAAGTGAAATGTGAAAACAAACAGGTTCTCTTGAAGAAGATAGGATCACTTTTTTCCCTCCCTTGAGTTGTTCATTGATGGGAGTTTTTAGTTAGTTTGTTTTTGTTTTTTTTTTTACTCCTGGAGGCAGTATACAAAGAGATTAAAAACACAGCATGTGTCAAACGCAGCTTTTGGCACTAGATGCGCATGGATATAAGATCGTTAAAGAGATTTTTTAGACCATTTTAGCATAATCTTTTGAGTGCCTCTTGCATTGCTGCTAATACAAATCCAGGGCTTGCTTTCTTAGGGATATGATAGTTTACAGTTGGTTGGTTTTACATCTCCGTGAGGGTGGTACTGCAGTACACACTGTGGATTAAAGAGGTTCAGCTGTGGGAACAGAAAGGTTAGCCTGATGCTTGTGAATGTCTTTTCATACTGTTTTAAAAGACGAGAAGATTTTGTGATTTTTCAGAAGACATGTGATTGATGGTCCTGGAGTCATTGCTCATGCACAGAATAAATGTGTCAGGGTCAAAACCAGCACACATTTTCCTCTAAAGCCTCAGTGAACAGATTGCTCTAAGAGTTTTAGTGCACTTTTGCCTATTCACAACAGCATGGTAACAGTCTGGAGTAGGGACAAGCCCTTCACCCAGAAAATTTGAGTCAATAAGGAATTCCAGTGACCCTGATCTCACACGCAGCATGGATTGTAGAGCTGTGCTCCAGCTGACCGGCAGTAGCAGAGCGGGAGTTATTGCTGTCCCTACTCTACCTGAGGCACAGGGAGTACTGTTTGATCAAGGTCATACAGCAATATTCAGCACAAGAGCAAGCAGTCAAACTCGGATTGCTTGGGGTTCAGCAGTTCACGTGGATTTTGTAGATTAGGCTTCTGTAACTAAGGAAGAATTAAGTCAATGGTTATGAAGTCTACATTCCACAAAAATTATGCCAGATGATGTTATATTCACCCTCAAATGTTCCATTTACCTGCAGGAGAAAGCAAAGCCAAAGCACTGAAATGAAATCAAGTCATTTGACCGAAGATGTAAACACAAGTCAGTAGTTGAACCAAGATTAAAATGCTTCCAGCTACTCAAATCTATGACTGGATTTTGAGATTATCTTTCCCTTTTCCATTTTACCATCATACTTGTTGCTTGTTTTAAGCAGACAAATGCAATATGTTTGCATGCTTATTGTCATTAGCAGAAAGAATTAACCTTTTATTTGAAATAAAAAGGATTACAAATAGAGAAAGCACTTGGGTAACAATGTAAGAAAATGAACATAGGAAGTAAGAAATGCTTTGTGAAGGAGCTGGAACAATACAGTACAAAGATTAGTGGAATCAGTGAGGTCACGATGAAGCTGTTTGAAGTTTATCATCTCAGGTACACAGACAGGATGGCAGCCTTCAGCTGAGAGCTGTCGTTCCCATGAAGAGTCAGATGGCTGAAGCAATGAGCAAATTCTGGCTAAAGAGTATTCTACCTGAGCAAAGTTCAGATCCTGCTGTGTGGCTGGGTATATCATTCCCATAGGAAATGAATGCCATACATTTTATGTAAAACACTGAGCTAGAGAGCCAGTATAATCAACTAAAATGGACTATATCTTGCTATGTATTCAGCATTGGGTTGTGGGATTTTAATAGTTCATTAAATTTACATTGCAATTTTGTGGATGATATAAAAAAATGACTGTGATCTGGCCAGCACAAGAGCTCTAATACAGCTATGGGATAATAGGCTGAAATCTACTCTGGCTCATTTGTTATCAGGGAAAGTGCTTGCTGTGTTTTGAAGTCTTCAGTACTGAAGCTGATGCAGAGACCAGAAAGGATATATCTGGATTTTCAAACCATATCCTGAGTTGACAAAATTGTCTTATGAAGAAAAAAAAAATGCTTTTCTTGTAAACTGGTCAAAATTGATAAAGTGTCAAAGTGATAAAGTAGTAATAAATGTAGCATTCACACTGCTACTTAATTGTTTGCTTTTCAACATATAAGATACTTCAATATATATATATCTCAGCATATACTTCAACATACTGTGCATGTTACTACAATAATTTTATTCTCTATATCATATTCCCCAAAAATTTTAAATTAAAGGAATAGGCTTATGAATGGTAGGAAATTAAGAAATGCTGTGGAAGGTGAAAAGGTATCAGTGAAGTGAGAAGGTGAAAAAAGGAAGCTATGTTCGAATCAGATACAATATCTGACCTCTAGTTGTCATAGAAATATCTTAGGTATTAGCAGTGGGTGGTCTCTATGGTCTCAGAGGAAGGGAGGTTTATTCATGGCTCCAGAGCTTTTACAACATCTTGATTATTGTCGCCTTCCCTTTTTCCTTTAGGGGAGGTCTTTTTCACAATTCATTCAGTGCTAGTGGTTGTTGTCAGTAATGTGTTCCCTTTCACCTACCCACCTCTCTGAGACTTAGGCATGTTTGTTTGCAAGTTGTCTGGCTGAAACTGAGCTCATGTGGAAGAAAATCCTTTGAGTTATCTGTCCAGAGCCCTACCCATACCCTGGGGAGAGGATTTCTTATCAGAGATAACTGAGCACAGTTTTGGAAAGAATGGGCATCCTTTGCTGTCAGTTCGAGCCTTGGACTTTGCTCTTAGATGTCATGGTGATGCTGACATTACAAAGCTAGATACTGCACTCTTTTGACCCACCCCAGGCAAGTTCCCAGCTTCCTGTGTCCTTTCACCCTTCTCCTTGAATACGTGTTCCTCAATCGTATAGTGAAAATCTTTGTATTTAACCCATCCATACCAGAAAGAGGAATGTTGGCTGGATGAGTTTTCACAGAAAGATAGTGTTTAGCAAGCCTGCAAACAGTTTACAGCAAGTTGTCCATTTCAATAGTCTCCGTGAGAGTGGAAGCAGGAACCTGAGCAACTTCATTCTGACATGGTGGCAGCCATGGCTCCTCTTGGTTACTGCACCCTCTAAATTACAGCTTAGGGGAGAAGGAAGAAATACATCCCTGAATTGCCAGCACAAAGTCTTTCTTTATGCTTCCCTTCTCCTTTTAACTGCCCTGCTGTTTAGTAGTGACTCCTAAAACTCTTTCAAGAGATACTAATGTATAAAGGTATCATTTAAACATGACTGAATCCCACCCTTAGATCTTCAACTCTTTCTAAATTAAAGTTCAATAGCCTTCAAAGATGCTGTGCAATATGTTTAAGTCAGGTTATAGATAGTCTAAGAGAATACAGTGCCCTCTACACTATGCCTGCAATGATCCAAGCTATTCTTTGTAGTTATTTAGGATTTTATATCCTTTTTTCAGGAAATGAATGACACCGTGAAAACAAATTGTGTAAGGGGACTGGTGACAGGACATTTCAGTGAAGCATGGACATTTCAATTGAAGCGAAGTGTGTTAGTCAAATGCTACCTGCTGTGCTGATTAACAGTAACAGTAGCCTGTGTTATACAGGAAATCATAGTAGAAAAATGAATGGCCTTTCCTGTCTGCAGTATGGGAATATATAAACGTCCTGTGCTTTGGTATTCACTTTGTCTTAGGTTCTGGAATGACCAAGAGTCGTGTATGAGCTTTCATGGCACATCCGTTTTCTTAAGTGCTTGGCAGAGCAAGAGGAACAGTGACTGCAGGGAAGGAACTGGTTGTTTTGTTAGTTTGTGATTTTTGTGTTGGGTGGGTTTTTTTAATGGGGGTGATAGCTTTGGGATGAAAAGGCTCTTGAGGTTTTTGTTGGACTTAGTCTCTCTGTGTTTTTGTTAAATAAACAAAGTGTGTATACCTAGACCTTCAAATAGAGGCTCTAAAAGCCCTTACAATGTCTGGATGCCTGTCACTGCTGCCAAGACTATCTAGTGAAAGGCAGGACTGTCAGCCGTCACAGAAGTGCAGAATTTTAGCTTTTCTTTCTGCCTGCTCCTCTCATACTCCAGCTGGGTTTGTTTGCGTACCTGTCACATATTTGTGTTTTTCATTTTCACAATCCATGCAAATCTTAAATAATAGCTGCATTCCCTTTTCAGATATATTTATTAGCCTTCTCCCAACACGCCACAACCCCAAGCCTCTGTTTTATGAATGCCTTTTCAACAGATCTACTCCATGCTAGATTGGTTTTGTTTTCTTACTTTTTGGAAACAATCTACAAGATCACTGCGCTGTTGCTATTAGATAAGGAGTAGGACTTCAGGATGACTTCTGTAATACTTTAAAATACAGAAGTATTTTTTTGTTATGTTTTTCTTCAAATCTCTATCACAAAAAGCTGCAGTCACTGTGCACTTCATTGTTTGAGATTGGTGCTGTACTTCATGGTAACTACACATGTGTAAATAACAGAGCAGGATTTTTCTGACATACTGACAGTTTTACAATGGAAAGATGACACATTCAGAATGTTATTGCATCATTTTAATTACAAGTCAGAGGGAACTCTGTGTTTCCTTCATTCTTATCTTTTAAACTGTAGAAAACATCAAAGCCAAAAGAAACAAGTTCACTTATGGTGAGACATATATACCAAGAAACTATACAGTAGTTGCTTGGCTTTTTGAAAACTAGGCTAGGCTAGGCTAATATTTAAGCTTCGGTCCCATTGCTCACAAGAAAAAAAAACCATACATGTGGATCCTGATCCTTTGCAAAGCCACCTTAGCTTCACTGCAGTTCCAGGTTAATGTAGCAGATTTTCCCCACAACCTCTATTGGGGTGGGCAGCATTTTTACTGCTAGTTGTCTGGTAGGGAGCTGGTGTTGGTGGGTCTTTTTAGTTGCATTAGTTTCAGAGAATTGATTTTTAAATCGCAGTCATCACCAGTCAAACAAAAGCAGTTTGTTTCTACACTGGAATCAATAAAATGGAAAAGATATTATGGCTTAGCTGGGAACACATGCTTTTTACCTTTTGCTGTTTTGTCTCCTGTTTAAAGATAGCTTTTCCTACCATTCATATTCTATTGGTTGTATGTTAGGTCTGTGTGATCTGTAATCTGCACAGAAAATACCTGCTGTCTGCAGTACAAGAATAATTTTTTTTGTTTCAGTGTTTGCTGCTAATATAATGTGTTATATTGATCTATTCTGGCTTCTCAAGTATTTTCCTGGTGGTGATGAGAAAGATGGTATAATTCTTCACCAAAAGGAAAAGAGCTTAATTTTCATGCAAACCAATATTCAACAGAATCGTAAAGCCCTAGCCCTGGTAATAAAAATAGAAGCTGATGCTATTAATACATCATTCCAGTTACACAGAGCACCATTATGTGGCTCCTGGGTTGAGTAAAACTTCATGTAATCACAGTAGCCATAGACTTAAGCCCTATAAAGTTGGAAACTTCACCAGATGGCCATTGTCAAGGCAGATTCTAAAGACTTCAGAGCTGCAATGTGTTAGGGCTCTAGATATGACTTACTCAGTGGTAGCTTTTTAAAATACAATTACTGAACATAACTGATCCACATTATGGAAGTAATAATAATAATACTTTGCACTCAGTGACCTTTTATCTGAGGACCCAAAAGCTCTTAACCAAGGCCTTTAAATACTCCCTTTCTGCTTATAGGAAATAAAGTGTTCAGAGTCTTGATGGAGTGTGAGAGAATTGAGCAGCAGCAGTCCAACTTCGTGGCCTAATGCGTACAGTCACGTGGTGCTCTTTGCGGGTCTGGGACTGGGACAAGAGAGTGCTCCTGTTCCTGTCCCTGACAGCTGGGAGATGATGTCCCAGTCGCTTGGGACGGAACCTCCTACTTCAATAGTACTCCTAATCTTGAGTAGAGCAGCGTGTGAGTGGGATTGCTTGTATGTTAAAATGCTGTGTGGCAGGAACAAGAATGACATATAATGGCCCTAACTTGAAATTTCCTTTATTCGCTCTGTAAACTGTGAGGATAATACTGAAATGATATTAAGATCTGGCAATGCTAAAGTTCAGATATACCACACTTAGCTGAGGAGCTTAGATGTGGAGTGCTATATCTTAGGCTCTATATATTCAGACAGATAAGTACCTGGAAAGACTGGCCTGTATTTTAGGCAGAACAGTTATGTCCTTTTTAAAAGTACCACATGTTGGCCATGAATTTACTGAGCTTTAATACTCGGCCTCAAAAATCACATAATGGTATTTATTGGTAATGGGAGTAAATAACTGTATTTGACATTTGCTCTTGTATAGTCAGTAGTTATTTTTTCTTTTTTTTTTTTCCCAAAGTGATTTTATTGTTGATTTTCAGGGTCTAGAAATCACACCTGAAAGTTTTCTTGGTGACCATTTTTATCTTTTAGATCGATGTGATTGTGACTTTGGGCGGACTTGGTGGACGCTTTGACCAAACAATGGCATCAGTGGAAACACTTTTTCATGCAACAAATATCACTCCTTTTCCAGTGATAGTTATCCAGGAGTGCTCACTGATTTACCTGCTTCAACCTGTAAGTGTTGTGAAAAGTTACTACATAATAAAACTGATCTTCCACCCACCCTGACCCTGTAGGTCTTCCACTATTAAACACTCATTTTCTTAATTGTATTCTGTAGGGTGGGAGCCTAAATATAAAATACATTGCAGGGAAGTGGACAGCAAATGACAGGGCTCTGCATTCCTGCCTCGGAAAAGTTTGTGTTTAATTTGTTCAGGATAGATTTGTTTAAAAGGGGAGGAACATAGAAATCCAGAAGGTATGAAAACTGAATTTGGGTAAATATAGGATTTTGATTATAAATGAAAAAAAACCCAACAAACAAACAAAAAAAAAAACCAAACCAAAAACTTTTTAATTAGATTCCAGTAAGTTTAAATATAGCATACAGCCCTTTTGCATGTTGAGTAGCAATAAGGATGTCTGCAGTAAGAGAAACAAAAGAAAGATATAATAGGAAGATATGAGGGAATTCCTGACAAACACGTCAGGCAGAGCTCTTATGTGGTCTGAATGGTGCAGTTCATTATGATGGAAATCCAGCTAGCATCAACGAGGGAATTTATTTAAGATGTGTTATTTTTGTGGTTTTTCAGGCCTGTTATTCCATTTATTGATTCATAAAACAACACACACAAAAGATCTTGCTGGGCTTCTGCTTCTAAGATTTAAATTAAAGGCAAATCTAAGCATCAAAGAGTCTTCTCTAACAGTGATTCATTTATTTGCTTGGAAATATCTTTTCCTGATGTCAGGGTTTCTAGAAGCTTAACTAACTTTCCCATTTTATCTTGGACAGCTTATTTCATTAAAATAAATAACATTCACAGATAAATTTGACAAAACCCTGCACCACATGTGCTTCATTGTAATTTGAAAAAAGCATTAATAAGGTTCTATGAGATTATAGATTTAAATCCACAGGGGCAGGTGCTGTATTAACAACTTTGAAGCACTGTGTCTGCAGGAAAGATAGTAGGCACAGGAGCTCATTTGCCAGTATGACGAGGAATGACTCTGATCATTAGTTGCACAGCTAAATAGATAGAGGCAGCAGAGTAAGGGGGAAAGGGGGCTACAGGATAACTGTGGTTCAGATCTGAAAGTGAGGAGTACCTCACTTGTGATTGATCTGTGAGTGCAGTACTTCACTGACCACTGTAACTTAATTTTAGGATATTTCTAAGAACCTATTGGAAAGCTGAAATAAGATGGAGAATTCCCAATTTAGCTTACAAAACGCATACTTGGACTGGAAAGACTTTTAATTCTTTTCATTCATCATTTCCATAAGTGGCTTTAAAATGCCTAAGGTTGCTTTCAGAAGAGTCTTCAATGAAAAACCAAACCCTTTGCAACTTGAAAAAACTTCATGATCTGTGCATTTAAATAGAAATAGGAGGTTGCTAATTGTTTGGGCTTGCTGGAAACTTTTTAATGTTCTTTTCTTAATAATGCCGTGTGAGAAGCATTTAATACTTTTTTGTTGATGGGGAGAGTTCTACAGGATATTATTTTTTTCTGCCATTCCTGCTGTCAGTCTGCATTGCCAGTAACTGACTTCTTTAACTTCAGGCTGTTTCTGGCATTCAGAAATAAAGGGCAGATATAGGGGGCAGGCCATTTAAACAATCTTAATGCTAACTTTGACACAAAATTGCTTTTCATCGTTGGTTTAAACTTGTCACTGTCAGCATCTTCAGTCAACTGCCGTGGTACCTCCAGATAATAACATTAATCCTGCATAGTTTAGATAAAAATCAAGTGAGTAGTTTATACACAGAAAGAAATGAGGATCCTAAGCTTGGAAGTATTCTTTTTTTTTTTTTTGTATGGAGTTCAGCATGATATTTTTCTCTTGTAAACAGCCGCAATCATGACATTCTCTCTTCTTCCCCTCTCCCCTTTGTAATTTAAAATCAAGGTAGGAGGGAGTTGAACACAGTGGGAGATCCACTGACTTTTTCAAACGCAAGTCTGGAAACTGTGCAACAAATGAAGCAAGGTTTTGAGATTCAAATGCTAATGCAAATGATAAAGTTAAGAGCATGTTGCTTTTTCTATAAAATGTAGATCTGAAACCTTTCTCTCTTGGGGAAGAAGAATCTTGTCTTCATTGGATTCTATGGATAAAATACATGAGCAAAGTATAACCATGTTTTTGCTTTAAAATAACATTAGTTCTCCGTTCACTATAACGGGAGACTAGTATTAGTTCTCTATCATGTGTACCTAGGCAGAGGCTAAAATGCTTGGATAGAGCAGATAAACTGATAATCCCGTAACATCCCTAGGAAGGATACAAAGGGGAATAGCAAGTCAAGCTGCTGAATTTTTAGTTACTAATGCAGAAACTAAGAGGAGGATGGTGTGAGTAGATATCTAAGTATACCATAAAATCTATTAAGTAATTGCTTTGAAACAGTTATTTTGCATTATTACAATTTTGATATAGAGGGCTACAGCAGAAGAAATATATCAATATTCAACACACTTGTAAAGAGTCCACAGTGTTGTAGGAAACAGGCTTATAGACTTGCTAAAAGTCTTCAGGGTGATAGAGGAAGACAGCAAGGACAATGCCTGGTTTGGGATCCACTGCAGACTACCAAGCAAGGAGGACCAGGTAAACAAAGCCTTTTTTCATCAGCAAATAAAATTATCCAAGTGCTGAATGTAAGGGTAATTGGCACTTTGAGTATTGAGGCATCTCTAGGGAAATAGATGGACAGACAGTGCAAGTTTTTGAAATATACTGATAAAAATGTTTTGGCATGGAAAGTGAGGAAAACTACAAGGAAGTAAACTCTTTTATATTCATTTCTGATCTGTAAGGATGAACTACACTGAGAAGTGAAGAGGAGAAAAAAGGTGGGAACAATTACACCCCATAAATACATGTATCCGTGAACTCTATGGAGAAACTGGGTGGTAGGCTGAGATCTAGGTATACACTGTAGGTATCTAAATTTAAATAAATGAATTTCAATATAGGTCAAATTACTAAACAAGTACTTGAGAAAAGACAGCAGGCATGAAATGAGGTGCATCTATGGAAGGGCCCAAGCAATGAGAACATAGTTTGGAACTACAGAAGTTGTTAGTTGACAGCAAAAGATTTTCTCTTATCTGAATGGGAAAGGAAAACTAATGACAAATAGCGTAAATTTAATGCATCTTTTGCTCAGTGTTCACTAAAGAAAAATATTCTTTTGAGCAGATAACCAACACAGTTAAAATCAGTGCTGAAGTCCGAAGACTTCAAATTGCTCCAGAGAAAAAGCAAATAGGAGATTGAGCTGCCTTTGATTTTGCCAACTCCAAGGGCTGTTAGTTTTTGTGTGCCATGCAACACTGATTAGGATGGGTGTCAGAAATAGGGAGATTGTGTAAGAATTCCAGGAGGTGAAGCCTGCTCTGAAGCATTTTCTAATGTGGTTTGGAATTGAAAAAAAAAGTATCTCTGTACTGAATAGCCATCATATTTCTTTCTGTAGTTGGGGGGGGGGGGGAAGCAGAGCCTGAATTCTTAATAAGGAGTAATCGCTCTTTATAAGCAGGATATTTTATGCAACAGTCTGTACATTTTATGCTTGAAATTTTGGTAATATCAATTATCATTAGAATATACCCTAGCTGAAGAGCATTAGGCCCTTAGAGTCATGTTTATCATGCTAGCCATGCTCAATATGAATGGCTTAAGGTTTCACATACATACTTTCTCATTTTCTGGTTGTGTGCTTCTCAGGAGTACAGAAACATTAGCTTCTGTACACTGAGCATAAATTATCTTTTATCTGTGAGTTTTATGGCAGTTTGTAATACAAGGTAATAGGATTTATGACCAAGAAATGAGAAGATGTCCAAGAGTTAATGAGGCCTGTCTTTTACATTATACTGAGCAGTTCAGTTTTCCCCACACAGGATTCCAGCCCTGGAATGTAGAGAAGAATTGCTACCTACACATGAAAATGTGTTACAGCAGCATATTTTTGTCAGATAGGTAACTCTTTTGAAAGAGTGTGTGAATACTTTGATAACCCTTTTTTTTTTTTGCACACAGCCTTTCTTGTGAGTGCATGCCTGCCTTCCTTGTGAGAAATGATGAATAATTTAACATCATAGGTAGTAGTCCAGCAGCTAAATATGAGCAATAAGAATCAGGAGTCCTATCCCTTACTCTTGGCTCTTTACTACCATTTCATTGGAAAGAAGTAAATTGTATAGCCCTTTGATCTCACAGTCTCCTAGTTTGTAAACTGGATAAAACCCACGTCCTTCTCTGAATGGGTACTGTGAGGCTCGTTTAGTTTTTTTACAAAACGCCATTACATCCTCAGCTCTGCACTGGGGTGGAACATAGTATTATGGTAATAGTAACAAAAGTATTAATAAGGCCCTTAATTAACATAAATATTGCCATACAGTAGGCTGTGCAGCTAATTAGTTAGCATGGTCCCAAGCACAGTTTTAGTGGGAGTCAGCTATCATTCTTATAGACAGTGCCTGGACACAGTTTGGGTTTAGCACAGGCCAGTTACCGCTTACTAAGCGTTTGGAGGGTACTGCCTTGTCTTGGGGACAAGTGAGAACAGTCATACGCATGTGAGCAGTGCTGTGCCAGTTGGCTTGAGGTCCAGAGAGTATTACCTGAACCATTTTAGAAATGCAGACAGAGTGACTACACATGGATATCTGCTCCTAGATGGGGACACTGCAATAGATATAAGTGAGGGAAGGTACAAGACTGGAAACTTTACTGGAGTTGTTGCTGCAATTCTCTATGCCACTGTTATTTGGTTTGCTTTGTGTCCCTGCTTGTAAAGTTTAATGGGAAGTTCAGGGTATATACCTTCAACTTCTGAGCTTTTTTCTGGCAGCCAGTTCCTTGAGTTTTGCAGGAACTTCAAGAATGAGTTATCAGATCAGTTCTATACTGCCTCATATGTGTAAGAAGAAGGTCTAGCTTGCACTGGCACTCAGTGGAGAAAATCCTTAGTGAGTGTGTCTCTTCTGGAGGATAACTTTGGAATTTGGAAACTTGGCAATAACCTTTAATGTCTCCTTTTCCTATATTATTAGTACATTTTGTGGGTAGATTCAGTTGCAAAAAAGTCCCAGCTGCCAAGGAAGGTGTTTAAACATATATTTAATATTTAAACATGAATTTAATATTTAAACAAAATATTTAAACATATATTTAGTACTTAAAATATTTATTGTCCTGAAAGGCCATCTTTCTTGTTTAGTATCTGCTCTCAAAGAGCACTGTTGGAACTTTAGTTGACAAAGCAGTGAGTCTCTGTGCCTCAAGTTCCTTGTAGGTTACTTGAATGAGTGTCTATGGAATTTGCAAATATACAACTTCTTGTTCTTCAATAAATACATCTTTTTGTGAATTTTTCTATAAGAAACCCAGCTGTTCAGCTGGACAGAAACACTGCCAATGTCAAAAACATCAGCAGTGGAAAAGTCTTACTCAAGCCCATCTCTGGGAGCCTGACTCCTTCACAGAAACCCTTGCAGAAAGGGCTTTTGTGCTTCCAGAGCTTCAGTAGCACATTTAAATGGCTTCTCTGAAAAAAAGTTGCTATGTTGGTAGTTTAGCTGCCTTAGTTTCCTTCTTTAGTAAGAAACTTTGAGGATTTGGTTACAGCTCAACTTCTGTTTTTGAAATAAAACTGTTAAGAGTTAGAGCCTGTGTTTTTCTTCTTCCCTGGGAAAATCCAGCTGGGCTAATGATGATTCAGTCATTCTTATTATGTGTTTTTGTAATGGGTCTGTGTAAATGTGACCTTCAAATGGCTCCAGGTCCAAGTGACTTCAGGTTTATTTCATGGTAATTTATGGGTATGAAGTGGTGTTGCTTCATGTTTAGTACTGGATTTCTGCGTTTTACTGGATATCAGTGATCCAAATTTAATTAATTTTTGTCAATCACATCTTGACCTGGGGAAGATTTACTTGCTATCTTGCTTCTCACTGTTACAAAAGGAAAATTTTAGTGGGATTTTCTCTTAACAGCTAGATTCTTTATAACTTAGTTCTATTCCAGCATCAGCAAATGTGTAGTATGAAGTATTTAAAGCTTATATAGTAGAAAATAATAGAAATAATATTATTAGAAATAATAACTAGCTTTTGAAACACTCATATCTTTTCAAGCAGTTTATTTAGCATCAGTTAAAAGTGCAATCTGCATCAATTTTATGAAATATTTGAAATTATGTGGATTTTTTGTGGACTTTTTTCAGAGGATGACATCTAATAGTTACGGAATACTTCTGTATAACGAAGAAATATGCAAAACATTTTTTTTTTAATAAGTCTCATCCTACAGCCTTTGCTTAGACAAACAGATTACAACAAATTCATAAGAGAATTTGTTAGCTTGCAGGTAACCACTTTAAAAAAACCCTTAAGTTTCAGAGAGGAAAGGAAAATACCAAACTGTCATTGCCAAGTGAAAAAGAATAGCCTTTACTAAATGAGATTTTCATCTGCTCATAATTCTTAAGAAATGAGTAATACTCTATAGCAGGATATGTTAATCACAGAGCTGGTTTTAAATTCACATCTTAATGCTTGTCTGCAAGAGAAGATGATGTAAGGAGTCTAACTGGATTACTTATGTATTTCTAAATTCTGGAGTCATCCAGTTTGATTCTGAATCAATATCCAGTGTTTGGTAAGTTTCAACGGTTCTACTCTCAAAATTTTTCAGTCTTTGTCCAGATTTTTAATTAGTTACTACAGCAGCCGATGGATGATCATCTAAGAGAATCTTGACACTAAATAAAGCTCTTCCAATGAGGCTCCTACTCTCTGTTGTTGCCCCTAGCTGTTGTAATATGATCTTGTTAATATGATAATATCTATTTTGCTGCTTTATGGAAACCACGAGTAGTTTTCTGTTACAAAACTAATTTTCTTAGAGCTGGGTTTTTTCCCAAACCTGTCAATTAATTGTGTTTCCTTTGAATTCTTAATCCTCCTTTTCATCCCCACCCTTAACAAACTTCTTTCTGCAGTTTTCTGATACTTTGGGGTTTTGCGTGTAATGTAGTATTAATGATTTTCTGTACTGTAAAACAATTATTGTACTGCACATGTTGCCTGCTTTACATTAAATGATCAGCAGCAAAACATACAATGTTTGTCTTTGAAGTTTGGTTATTGGTAGGAGCTGATGCTTAAACAGGGATCAATGGGAAGCTGGTAAAACTTCTGCTTTGGTGATAGAGCTAAGCTGAGGAAGACCACAGCAGTATATACACTTGCTGTGTGTTCATTTAATCTTTCTTCTGTAACCGAACAGGACAAAGCTGGAGTGTGCATGCATGTGTGTGTTCATTCTAGTTTTGTTTGGATTTTTTTCCAGGTAGGACTTTGAACCTATGTGGGGATTTTGTAGCAAGCTAAAGAATTCCCAAGCTTTTTGTGAATAGATTTTTGGCCAAAAAAAAGGAAAAAAAGGCATTTTAAATGGCTGTTAATATGGATTCCAAATTTGATCAACAGAATTAAATATTTTGTACTTAATTTAATAAGCTTTCTACAGGGTGCCATATTTTTATACTTCAAAAAAGAAAAATTATTCAAATGCTTGTCTGTATGAAGGTCTCATAGACTGGTACTTTACAGATTGATTTTGTAGTATTTTTATGATTTTTTTGCTGTGGTTTAAAATATTTGTCTGCCACCTGACACCCAGAGGGAGTAATACAATGTTTTGAAGTTTCAAGGTTTACCATTAGACATAAAGGACTAAGAGGACTTAGAGGGATAATTATGAACACTTTCTGTGACTTGCCTAATCAGAGGCCACTCCTCTCACTCATTAATCATCATACAGCGAGATCTTATTTTCTCTTTCTAATCTTGTTTCTTCTTCTTCCCCACCCCCCCCAGATTTCTTGGATCCCATCAACTGTCTTTTCTTGGCACATCATCATACCTTAATTTTTTAGTTTAGTTTTGTAAAAACTATTCTTGCTTTAACTTAAGCAGCCACTGCTGCCCTGAAGATTTTTCCCAGGATTCATCTCCTTCCAGCAGTTACAGTTTTATGCTATGAAGCATTAATTCATCAATACCCTTTTGTCATTCTGGCTTCATCTATTCCTCTTGGGTCTTGCAATATTTCCTCTTGATTCTGTTGTACCAATGACCAAAGCGGCCTCATCTGTGTAGTATTGGAGGCTATTGGGGTGATGTCTACTGCAGCATGCCTATGCATCACCCTTAAATTATTGCCGAGTTACAATTCTTTGTTCAGCTTTATTGAGTTAGGCCAAATTTCTCAAATCCTAGGATTCTGTGCTACCGACTAAATGACACTGTCTCCCTGAAGGCATCCTACTGCTTTGCTTGAGGTGAATTTCACTGAAGTTTTGTAGTAAGAGCTTTCCTCTTTGAGTATTAAATGGATTTCAGTGATAGTTTGGGAGTATGGGAT
The DNA here is from genome assembly GCF_000737465.1 of Haliaeetus leucocephalus. Classification (NCBI taxonomy): domain Eukaryota; kingdom Metazoa; phylum Chordata; class Aves; order Accipitriformes; family Accipitridae; genus Haliaeetus; species Haliaeetus leucocephalus. The sequence continues at coordinate 3,571,947 of NW_010973244.1, read as the reverse complement.
TTTTTCACTCCCTCCCTGGCATTACAGAAAGTTCTGTAGGGAAACTAACGGGTATCAGAAGTCTGTAATCTGTGACAGAGCCTCCTCTGGAAAGAAAATGAATGAAAATATTTTATTTCATACAATTAAAAATATAGCAGGGAAAAACCAATATTATTATTCCTAGACTGAATGTAAATGACAGTAAAAACTGAAGTGATAGTAGATGATAAATTATTACCTGCTACAAAACCAAAAACAATCAGAATGCTGAATACTTAATGGTTGACTAAGCCTGAAGGGTTATAGATTCCTTTAGAGGAAAGCTTAAAAATGGTCCTTTCTGCTCACATCTGAGTACTGGCATTAACTGAAGTTGCAGAAGGTGAGCATCCGTATTCTGGCCTCAGTTATATTTGAAAATATGTTATCTCTTAAATTCAGTCCCCTTATGAAATCGCTTAGGCTTTTCCAATCCCTTACAGTATCACTGTTAATTCTGTATCAGCCAAGGCAGTGGTGTCAACAGTATGGATTTTCTATGTTTACACGTATTGTTAAATAAGGATCAGTGCAGAAGAATGATACAGTTTAGTAATATCTGAGGTTCTAGGGAAAATGCTGTATTACCCTGATAAACAAGATTTAGCTAGAACTATTCAGCTTTGCTCTCGGAAGTGATTTAGTTCGCAATCCAAATTTTTTTCATGTTGGTAACAACTGGTTACATTAGCACTCTCAGCACTTCAGCACTCTCTCTGCTGTGACAGAACATCCCAAGAGGAGACACTGATCGGGGATTGAGTTCTTCAGTGTTTTTAAAGACTGTAATATGTCTATCACTCTCACATCAACTGCAGTCAAAAATACTTGCCAACAGTGCAGTTGGACTCAATGACCTTTCTGGGAGCACGGGCTTCCTACTCCTAATCCTGAAATCAAGATATTTGGAGTGAATGTGTTCCTGTTAAAAGCGAGAAAAGGAGTCTGGAAGCCTATGACTTGGCAGCAGAAGAAAGGCTCCTTCTCCATCCTCAGATCTAAATTTACAGAATTGGTACAGTGCCCCTAAGAGGCAACAAAAGGGAACAAGCTCCTTTTGGGGAGCCATCTGAGCATTAGCAACAGGTGGAAGCAGCGGGTAACAGTGATTGGAGATATCCTTCTGCAGAACACAAAGGCACCCATCTGCTGACCAGACATGCTTTCACAGGAGTTGCGTTGCTTGGCAAGGGCCTGAATTCAGGATGTGAAGGCTTGTCTGGCCCTTGGACCGTTACCTCTTGCTGCTCATCTGCGCGGACACCAGTGACACTGCCAAGGGAAATCTGAAGTAAATCAAGACAGACTGCAGAGCTCTTTAGGCAAAGGAGAGCCTACATGCAAGCCGGTAGTGTTTTCCTCAATCCCGTGGATGAGGGGGAAATGCTCAGGTAAGTGCAGACACAACCTGTGAGTTAATGGCTGGCTATGTAGCTGGTGTCACAAGAAGTGCTTTGGCTTTTATGATCGTGGGTTCCTCTGAGGAATGAGAACTGCTAGTGCGAGACAGGATCCATCTGACAAAGCAGGGAAAGAACATCCTTGCCAACAGGCTGGCCAACCTGATGAGAAGAGTTTTTAACTGGGTTATATCGAAGGATGGTGATGACAGCTTATAGTTAAGTAAGTGAGTAGCAGTTAGGGGTGATAAGTTCAAGGGGCAGAGGAATGGAGTGAGAGAGTCCTCAGGAAAGATAAAACAAGTCAAAAGAGAATCCATCTCAAGTGCCTGTACACAAATGCATGCAGCCTAGGAAACAAACAGGAGGAGCTAGAGCTCCGTGTATGGACACAGAACTGTGAAATCATTGGAATAGCTGAGAAGTGGTGGGGTAGCTCATATGGCTGGAGATCTGATAGGGAATCATCTGATAACAGCTCTTTGGGAAACACAGGCAAGGAAGAAGAGGAGAGTGGTGGCCCTTTTTGGGAATGAGCAGTTCACAGTAGAAGGGATCCTGTGGGAGGCAGCTCTGAATGTCAAAGCAGCAGGTTCAGTGGAGGATCACCAAGATGGCTGGGGGCTGGAGCACATGCCCAGTGAGAAGAGGCTGAGGATACTGGGCTTCTTCAGCTTGGAGAACAGAAGGCTTTGGGGAGTCCTAATAGCAATCCTCCAGGGTCTGTGAGGAGGTTATCAAGCAGATGAAGCCAGGCTTATTCCTGAGGTGCAGAGCAAAAGAATGAGAGACAGTGGTCCTAAACTGAAACAGGAGATTCTGGGTAACTGTAAGGAAAAATTTCTACTATGAAGATAATTATGTACAGGAATAGGTTGCCCAGAGAATCTCTGGCCCTGGCAGTGTTCAGAACCCCATTGGAAGACTGCACTCAATGATGTCCCGAGACCCCTTCCCACCTAAGTGATTCTGGGACACTTGTGGAGATGCAGGTAGATTGAACAGGTGCATTAGAGCCATTGTACAAGTATCTGTTGAGAAGAATCTGGAATCTCCTGATACAGAAGACTATGTGGCCATGTTCAGAAATAGTAGTTCTGTCCACTCTGAGCTCTCTTCATGTTTTTGTTACCTTACAAGAGAAGATTTGTTTTAGTCTCTTGTGTAACCTCTCAGAAAAATGCTGAAAAGAGAAATGCTTGCTGTCTCTAAATGCACTGAGTAAATGCCAGGTAGATAAACAGTCTATTTAAGCTCAAGGCCAATGTTAGAACAAGAGTAAATTGCTTTAAACCAGTGATGGATAAATTTCCATCAGAAATTAGAAAAAAAGTCCTTAATCATTGGTCTGATGAGATTCAGCAACAGCTTTCCAAAAGGGAATAATGGGGAGGAGAGGGACAGTTAGAAACAGAGCTCACTATGTTGATTGTTTATTCCCAACTGTATTGCCCAAAAAAGTTAACATAAAACTTTCAAGAGTTGCCAACATACGACCTTATGTAGGCATTGCGTTTCCAACCGTCCTTCATTTCCTGCTTTTTAAACTTGAAGCCTGGCAGTCGCGTTAGTCATTTTGAACTATGAGTCATATAAGCCGTGGTGGTCTGTGGCCAGCCTTTCAGCAGTGCTGGTTTGCAAACAGTTAGCATTAGTTCCAGCCCCGGCCATAAAGTCTGTTTCACAAATGTTGTTCCCTTTTGTATTTTATCCACTATATCCAGAAATCTAGGCATCGCTTTTGTGTATGCCATAAGAAATCCAAAGGTCGTTTAGCAATCAGGGAAGTTTTACTAGCATGAAAGTATATACCTTTTGGCTAGTAATGTTACCAGTACAGAATAAATTTAAGCATATGGCAAAGCAGATTAATGAAATCTAAGCATGTGCTTAAGCACTTCATTGAATTGTGGTCTGCAGATGTAAGTATAGTATCTCATCTGGTGAATAATTCCAAGTTAAGATGTCTCTGCATTTTCCCATCCACATGACAGCCAATGATGCTTCATAGGGAGTATCTGCATTTCTGTGGCATCAACATCTGTTTCAGAATGGTTAATTTTCATTAAAAGTTCCCATCCGTTGTTAATTGAATTATAGCCTTCAATTTCAGCAATGTCAGGTACTTGAGGGAGAAGGAGCTACACCCAGAGGGGAATCCTTTTATTCTGATGAAAGAATAAATTATCAGATTGAATAATAATTAGCTTGCAGAATTCTCTGCTAGTAACCACAGTGTTCACAATGAAATGTGCCCTTGCGTTATGAGTCTGAGGTCTTCCTACCTCACAGCAACTTAAAGATTTTTAGATACGTGCGTCTAAAAGCTGCATTGCAGCAGGTATCTCTCCTTAGGCTCTTAATAATGAGGTCACCTTGTTCAGTCCTTTCTCAGCTATCACGTTCCTTTTGGGGCAGGGAAAAGAGGAAGCCTTTCTAGTAAAAAAAGGTACATTTTTCTCCTCTTTGTAACAACCAGCAGTTTTTCTTCAACTGGGGGAGGTACTTCAGAGTGAAGTGAGAGCAGCTGAAGATCTGGAATTAGGCAATGATGGCACAGGCAGAGAGTCTCGTTAGCTGCGAGTTTGGTGAATTTCTTTAAGGACAAGCTGCCTGTCTCCTTTACGCTAGAGAAACCTGGGAACTGGCAATAAAATTGATAAGGTATTCACTGTACCCAGGGTATCAGCTGAAACTTTAAAGCAGTTAAAAGAGCACCAAGGGAGGACTCAGTAGGTCTCTGCATGGCCACTATGTCTCTGCGTGAAGTCCCAGACCCTCCTGTCCATTCAGGATTGCATGGGAGTTATTTCCATGTGTTGTAGGTGTGCAAGCTACTGCATGCAGCCTTAACCCACCCATGCTCACTGGTTCTTGAAATCCCATGAGGAACGTGGAGAGTCTGGTATATTCCTGTTGTGCGAGATGGGTGGCCACAGGCAGAACCCTTGAGCAGCAGCCTGAGTTATCCAGCTACTCTGCTGTGCCAGATGATGTATGCCACAAATGAAGGTGTACTTCAGGACCTGTGCAGTTAAAGGAAGTAGCTCATCATCTCTGTTACACATATTTTATCGATTTTCTGTAAGCTCGATGATATCAACTGAATTAATAATGCCATTCAGCCTGTGTCACTTCTTGGTCTTTCATGTATCTGACTTATGGATCTCCTTTCTTACCTGTTCACAAGCGATCAGTGATATTGCAGAAGTATCAGGGCAACATGAAATCTCTGTTATAATTTATGAATAGTAATGCCCTTCATGCACGTCTCTCTTTTTTTTAATTCTCTTTTGTACTTAAACCTAGTTCCAGATTACTGTACTAAATGTGTTCTGTGTCTCCTTATGGAGGTATTATGAAGCTGTTGATTTAGAAAACAGGTTTTCCAACAATAGTCTAGGAAGTTTTTAAGTGCTTCCAGTATAGAAGCACATTGAACTGTCAAATATATTCCTAGAAAACTCTTAAGGAGATAAAATACTTAAACATTCTCTTTTTTTTTTTATTCCAAGACAGCCAGGAAAGTAAATCAGTTTTAGCTATTTAGTGTAGTCTGTTAAAAGGCACTAAATGGTCAGAAATAACTGTCAGCACTATGGTGAGCTGCCTGACATTGGTAATACAATTCAAATGTGCAGCTGAGATGTTCCTCCTCCTAATTTATGCTCTTTTATGGCAAGGACAGCAATGTTCACAAGCATCAGCCTGAGCCACGGTCTTCAGATAATGAAGCAAGTGTAATTGCTCATTTCTGTAGCACTTGGAAACCCATGCATAATGATGTTCAAATCTCTCGTCTTGAAAGACGGTAGGAGCTCATGTTTCTGAGACAGGCTGAGACAACTCCCGCAGTTCAGTGAGACTGACACCCTGCTGGTGTCTCCTCCTGGAAGCGCAGAGGCGTCTCCTGCTGAGAACCTGCATCTGGTTGCTCCTATGCAAACTTCACTTTCAGCTGGGGGAGTGAGAACAAGATCTTCTTTCCTTGATGTTTGGCAGTGTTTTTCCATGGGACTCTGGAAATGCAGGGTGATTTTTAAGACCACTGCTTTATAACTGGATATTTTTTCCCATCTGAGGGTTAAACATCCAATGGTGAGTCAGCTAGAGCTTACCTGACGGTGCTTTCTCTTCACTGATTGTTTTGATAATTCCTACTTCATAGTCATCTTGGAGAGGGGGAAATGGTGATGAAGTTAATCTGAAAATAAGCCTAGTATTTAGACATGCTTGATACTGCTCTGTACGGTTTTATACTAGAGTGTGGTACTGCAGTACCATGGTTTCTTTCCTTCCAGTTGTATACCAAAAATCAGATTATTAGGGCTATGCGTATTCTCAAAATTCTTTATCATGAGGGGCAGCTGACATACAAAGTCTGTGGTAGAAATAGTTATTTTTAGAAGAATCCATAAGACGAGGAATAATAACTTAGCTGGCTTTTCATATAGGCTCTGATCTTCCATTAGTGAATCAGACTACATCTCATGTCACACTCTTTAGCTAGATCTCAAGGTATATTACTCTTATATTACAGTGAGAGAGAGGCAAAGGCATGAGGAAGTGAAATGATTTGCCCAGGTACCCAGGGAGTCAATACCGTATTAAAAACTGTATCCAGTTCTCCAGGTTTATATCTCCAGTGACCTGTCAACTGGCACCTTTTGTCTCACTTCTTGGTGCTTGTGACTTGATTAGGAGTGACCTTTAGAGATGATGGAGGTTTTTACTGAAAGCACTGAATCCTCTCAGAAAAATCACAAAGCTCACTTTTCTATAGTAGTCAAAAATTCATCCTAACTTCCTTAGGAGAAATTGTGAAGAAGGTGGATAAGTATAAATTAATTAATCTCAGTTCTAAAGAAACATGAGAAAAAAATCTCACGTCTGAATCTGAGAATGTCATGGCTTAGATTGGGCAAATATATATATGCCAATTAAAACAACAGCTGATTGTTTCTAATGAAGAATATATCCAGGAACAAAAAGAAAAGAACGTGTCAGGATGCAGCAGACAATTACTAGAAATATACATCTTTTAGCTTTCTGCCCCTGTGCATGAGCAGTGAGCATTGTGCCATCCAATAAAACATTTTTCATCTCAGCAGAATATTGCAAGTTCTATTTTGATTGTCATAAGAAAAAGCAGTTCACAGGAGATATTAGAGGATGGATGTTTGTTCCCTCCTGCCTTTTTTAATGTGTTCAAGATGTGTAGGTTAGAAATGCAGAAGAGAAAATTACTACAGCTATCAGAGTCTTTCATAGGTGACTGAGCAAAAGAAAATCCTAGGATATCACATAACAGACCTTACAGCAAGATTTGTTCTCATTCTGTGAGGGTTCTAGGAAATTCACATATCATGTCTCAGTCCAATGAGCTGTCATGAACACAGACTACTCAGGCACAGTAGTATGTTTCTGCTCTTTTAGTATGTAGCCAGATAAACTTTTGTGGTTGGACGGACAGGCACATTTTCCCCCTTTCTTATCTGAGCTAATCTCTAACTATAGTTGTATAAATCCCTAAGCAAGTAATTGATTCTTTCCTTTCTCAGAACAGCTGCTGACCTATATTTTTAGAGGCCAAATTTCTTGAAATTAGTTTAAAAATACAGAATTTAAATGTTCATTCAGCACAGCTGTATAGAACCAGCATATATTTCTTTCTTTTTTTTTTTTCCCTGAAATTAAGATACTTCACGAATATGTGTCGCATAAAGTATTTGAAGTGTAGTGTTCAGCACGGAGGAAGAGACTGAATACACTATGAGAAAACCAGAATCACATCTGTCCTTTTATAGAGGGAAGGCAGAGGGGGTTTTAAAGTGTTGGGTTAGGTCTGTAATCTAGGCCAAGTTAGGCAATATCTTTGGAAGTGCAGGGAAAACATTTGCACTTAATGATCTGGAGGAGTGAAATTGGTGAAAAGATGCAAAGAGAAGAGAGAGGTAATGCAGAGCTCATGAATTGTATATGGACTGTAGAGGAGAGTACTATGGACTTTAGACAGGCTAGAGAAGGAGAATGAAATAAAAGACATGAAGAACTAACAGTATGGATATGGTAATTGTCTACTGGGATAAAAACGTGAAGCATTTGTTGTCCTATTGTATTGTTTAGGAAAAATGTTAAGAGATGCTCATAATCTGGATCCATGGTAGATTGAAAAGGAGATTGAAGTGAGCTCTAAGGTCATATCAGAAGTTATCTGTTGCAAGTCTCATCTGTGCCTGATCTTCAGAGGATTAAAGTTGTTCCTTGCACTCTACAGCTGTGGACTTAAGCAGAAGCTGCAATAACTCCTGAGGTGACTACCAGAGTCTCAGCCATCCCAGTTGTTAAATTCAGAGAAATACTGCCCAATCAGCGTCTGAATGTAGTGGGTTTCCTGTGAAGGTCTGTGACAGTCTCTAGCCGTTGTATGTGCATGTTGGGTGCACTTTACGTAATGTTACCACAATTGCTTCTCCCTACACACACTCACACTCACATTCAGTCTGCTTGTCGTGTTGACTGCTTCCCCAGGCAGTGTTTATTCATGTAGGGGACGAAGTCAGGGGAGAGGGTTCTTCTCTGTTTGATTTATTGGGGAAGGAGGGAGTGATTCTTGGAGATCCGTTGCTTTGTTGTTTGGTTTTGATTTTATGTTAAACCAATGCAAATATTCACCAGTACACTTACAATGCACTACATAAGATGTCAGTGCATGGATCATGCGCCACCCTGTATAAAAACTGTGCTATCACTGACTATTTCTAATCCAGTATTTGAAAAATCACAGGTAATGTATGCTTGTGTGTAGTAAATTATTCCTTAGCAGCTAGTATGGGTTACGTGGGTAACCTGTGTTCAGAAGAAGGTACTTCTTGTTATATTTGTGTCTCCTTTTCTCATTGATTGTATAGGATTTCACTGAGTGAACACTTGTATATATGTGCTTATCTCTATTCACCTGCCTAGTCCCAATCAGATTAGTGGAAATTCTTGTTTGAGTCATACAGAGTAATCTGGGCCTCCCATTGCAAACCATGGATGAAAGGAACTGGACTTTCTCACTAGACCTTCATACATAAGTTGGCACAAAGGGTGCTCTGGAGACCAGGCACTGTGGCAACTATGTGGCTAGTATGGTAGGTGGACAAATAGCCATCTGAGGAGACAGCCACAAAAAGACTTGGAAGGGAGTCAGAAGCAGAGGGAGGTATGCTGGAAGGATGAGCCTTTTTCCTATCTGACCCCTGTTTCTGCATCACAAAGCAATGAGTTTCCCAAATCAGACACAAACTTCCATTTCCAAGGACAGAGTGGGTCATGCAAGGCATGCCAGTCTTTGCAAAATGGGCTCTAACTGGCACAAGCCAGAGCCTTAATATTCATTACCTGCAATTGACTGGCACTCAAAAAGTCTGACTTCTTTTCTCCATCCTAAGAAATATTCAAAGGAAATAAACAGTATTGCTTCCATTCTGTTCCTTACAATTGAATGGCCATGGTCAAAATAAGTGAGGACCAAACAAAGCCAGAGTAAAAGATGGTGCTTCTTGGAAGTAATTTCATCTCTGAGTAGCTGATGTGATTTCTGCAAAGAAGTATCACTTAATCATGATATATCATGTAATACGTAATGAGCATAGTTTGTTTTAAAGGTTGTAGGTCTGCGTGTGTAACTATAAATATATCACAATGATGAAGGTAGTCATGTGTGAAAAAGTAAGATTGTCTGACTGTAGAACTTTTCCCCTTCCAAAACTCCTCAGACTTTTTTCTGCTGTGTGGGTGTGTTCTTACATACCTGGAGAAAATTACATAGTTTTAAAAATTGAGTGTTATCCAATAAAGAACATTTTGCTGAGTTTCATTATAGACCCGTAATATGTTCTCAAAAATGGAACATGATTTTTGAAGAGGAAGTTATTAACCATAGTGTTATAACTCTTATGCTCCTAGGAATATGATGGATAGAAAGAATATGCTTATAAGTAAGTCATCTGGGGACAGTGTTTTGTGCCACTTTTTTATTGTTACGGGGGAGAAAAAGCAATATAATAGTATCTATTGGAAATTACTTGAAGGCTACTCCATTTGAACTGATTGATATATCTGCTGGTTAAAAAGGGTGTTTCCATTTTATGATATTAAGACAAATTAGATAAAAACTGAATAAGGGTTTTAAAACACAGCTTTCATCTAGACAGAAGTGCAAAGATGGGTCTGTTCTTGTAAACTGTAAAGTAACAGAGCCAAAACACTCTCCGAGTCTTCTTGAAATGTCTACCTGTAAGTGTTTTTTAAAAGGAAAAATGAATAAAACATTTGCTTTACAACAGGAATATCCCAAAGACGTCTGTCCTAGAAATATATGCACAACTTCAGGATTGTGTGTGCTGCCGTTTACTTCAGTAGAATTTTAAAAAGATTTCGTTGTGCAGTGTTTAACACTTTTTGGATCTAAGGCACTGCTCAGACTAACAGACGTGTTTTATGCATCAGCAGGAAAGTGCATGTGTTTATGACAAAGCTAATTGGAAAAAGGAAGGAGAATATTTAGCACTATACTGCTTTTGGCTGGGATAGAGTTAATTTTCTTCATAGTAGCTAGTATGGGGCTATGGTTTGGATTTGTGCTGAAAAGAGTGTTAATACAGAGATGTTTTAGTTATTGCCGAGCAGTGCTTACGCAGAGTCAGGGCCTTTTCTGCTTCTCACCCCACCCCACCGGCAACCAGGCTGGGGGGGCACAAGGAGCTGGGAGGGGACACAGCTGGGACAGCTGACCCCAGCTGACCCAAGGCATATCCCAGACCATATGATGTCATGCTCAGCGTATAGAGCTGGGGGAAGAAGAAGGAAAGGGTGGACGTTCGGAGTGATGGTGTTTGTCTTCCCAAGTAACCATTACGCGTGATGGAGCCCTGCTTTCCTGGAGATGGCTGAACACCTGCCTGCCCATGGGAAGTGGTGAATGAATTCCTTGTTTTGCTTTGCTTGCGTGTGCGGCTTTTGCTTTACTTCAACTGTCTTTATCTCAATCCATGAGTTTTCTCACTTTTACTCTTCTGATTCTCTCCCCCACCCCACCAGTTGCCAGCTGGGGTTAAACCACAACAAGTACTATCCAAACTTTTGTGTCCATGTGGATAAGAAATCTTACACTTCTCTAAGACGCTTGTGTAATTGTGCTGCCCTTCAGAATGCAGTTGTCTGCAGGGGGACAAGACATCATTTGCAGGAGTTAATTTTTAAAAAGGCTACCTGAGCCCTCCTATCAAACATGATTCCTGACCCCTCTTTGGTGTAATTTACTATATTAGAAATGCTAGAAATAAGCACCTGCAGTTCTGTACGTGTGAGTATTTAATGGAGAAAACGAGATTACTACAGTTTTTGAGAATGGACGAGGGCAAAGTTTGACTCCTTATTTCTCTCCTGACTGATATTTATGATGGGTAGGAAATATGGGTGTATTTGTGTATGCAGGTAATAAAACCACATGGACTTTTATAACAAAGATGGAGTTTAAGAGCATTTGTGAGTTCATTAGATTACCCAGCCACATTTTGGGAGGTTACAGGCAGAACACATTCTGGTAGAAAAACATCCTATTAGGCAGCAAACACACACTGTATATGTCATGCATTTTTATTACTGCTTCCATATTCATTAAAGTTTAAGGCCTTAAAAGACTTGTCAAAATGTTACACCAAGCTGAGAAACATTGCCTTGACGTGCCTTAGCTTTGCAAGTCTTATTGGCATTGCTAGCACTCTGTCTGAGTAGTCAAGAAAAAACCCTACATTTTTCAAGTCACTTGTATGTTTGTCCCCAATATGCACTTCTCATTTTTCTTCATTCTTGATATATTTTTCAGGATTTTCTACCTTTCTTATGTAACTCTTGTTTAAAAAGTGATGGGTTTTACTTGTACGTATATATGGTCCTGATTAGGGAAGGTCGAGTTAGATCTGAACTTTCTCCAAGTTCTGGGGACATCACATTGGAGGCTTAGTCTTAGGGCATCCGTAGCTACTGTTCTTTTATTTATGAATAAGAGGACTTTGTGTAGACTTGAATCCATACACTTACTGCAGTATGAATAGCTAAATTCAAACATGGTTTAACTCATGGTGCTCTCAGGATGTTCTGCTTGATGTAGAGGACAAATAGAAAAATATTCAGAGGATAAAGAAAGTAAAGATAGAATGGGGAGTGAACAGAGTTTAAAAAAAAGAGGAAGAAATGAAGGCAGAAAAGAGAGAATAAAGGTGTGGGAAATCTATACTCTGTGTGCTTGTGTGTAAATTATATGCCCGATAGGATTGACAGCAGTGTTTAGGAGTTTGGGATGCTTTATACATATGGTACATTGTAAGTAAGCACCTGCTTCTACCAAACGAACAGTTTGTGGCAGTTTCTTTGTTTCTAAAAAATATAAAGAAACTCTTACAAGAATTTTGACAGGCTTGAGTCTGGGGTAGAAATGGATGGGGAAAGAGATTTACAGACAAGATAGTGTATCATGCCTTTATGTAAATATCCTGTATGTATAACATTACAATACAAAAATTCTACTACATTCGAAAGATCACTGTTAGAGCCATCTCTACAAGTAATTGTATTGGAACAAATGGGAAACCAATGGTTTAGGCAGTTCGTCAATACATCAGAAGTAAAAAAGAAAAAAACACATAGAGGAAAGACAGTGATGGTGACATTAGAAAACTGAGTGCTTCTATTTTTAAACGATGTTGTATGTGTAAGTCATTGTTAACATTTTTTCAGAAAAGTCCAGTGTGACTTACCTGAGTTCCCACTGGGCCCTGGGGAACTTCATGGTGATGTTGGTGAGAGGGGAGGCAGATGAGTACAGAATGCACTTGAAAACACCCCTGTGAAATTTCAGTGATGTGCAGGAGAAATGCTACAGGAGCATGACCTACAACAGACTTTCTTTCCAGTGACAGCTCTGGTCTGTGAGATACAGAAAAGGGAGCCTCTTGTAATAAGAGACCCTCCCTCCTCAAGAAAAGTCTTTTCTGTCAGACTTTGCCTGTTCTCTGAAGCATCTTAGACCTAAAATAAATACAAGAACAGTTGGACATCTTTACACTCTGGTTAGTAAAACTTAATTTAAAAGTAAAAGCTATTTTTACTGGACCCACTGGTGTCAATGACTTAGGAGTGCTCAAACAAATTTTTATTATCCTGGCAACAAACTAAAAGCATTACCTTGTTTTGTGCTTGTCTCTGCCTAAAGCAAATTTTTATGGTCTAGTTAGGTTCTCTTGAAAACGGGCTTTTGTAAGTAAATACTCATGGATGATTAACCATCCTAAAATAAAACTGTTGTCAGATGTTTAAAATGTGTGGCGCATGAGGGAGAAGGTATGTATATGTTGAGTTGAAAGCTAATTTCTACATTTCAGTGCATCTGCAATGGTTAGTAAAACTGAGGCACCTGCAGATGTACTTCCAAGGACTTGAGCTTGGGGAAAGTATGTCTTTTTAATCTAGTGGGTTCTAGTGTTTGGGAGCAAAAAAAATTGTGGCATGGTAAAGTGGTTTCCTAACTTTTGCAGTGTAAAGGAAGGATATCTTAATCAAAGCAGATCTTTCAAGACCAAGACTATTTTTACAAAGTTTAAGTGGAACAGACATCAACTGAAGAAATGTCATATGAAGAAACATGGAGAAAAACCTGTAAATGAGTCCACAGAAAATATTTTTATGTGTTCTTTTACTGTACCCATCAATAAAATACCAATATACTGCTGGCTGGTTACTTGTCACTATAAGAAAAAACAATTGGATTTTGGAAATTGATTTTCTTAGAAAGGCATGCAGAAATCTTACTTTCAGATAAGTATTTCACACACTAATTTGGCTTTTCTCATTCATTCTTATTTCAAGCATAATTTGTAGAGCAGTATACAGTCTGTAATTAATGCAGTGGACTCAGTTGAATAACTTTGTAACTGACAAGAGAGCGTCCTTTTTGACCTTCATTTTAATCTTGCAAAATTAGGCAAAATTAAACAACTTGTGCAAAAGAATGAATAAAAGATGGTTCAGAAAATGGTCTTTTTCAGTAAAATAACAATATACTGTTTGATGATCCATTAATCACCGATAGCTGGTCTAATTTTGGGGTGGGAAAAGCAAATCATTTTTTGTGACCTTTTATTTCTGCTCGACTTATAAGAGAACCTGATTTTTTTAATTATTTCTGTCTTCTGTGGTAGAAATATTAGATCTCACTCAGGAAGATGTAAAAGTTCTAATTGCAAGCTTCCCCCCCCCCTATATATCCCAATTTCATGAGCCTTTTCTTTTTTTACTTAGGAGTAACATGAAAGCACAGACATCTGGGGTGTGATGAGGGCTGGGGCTCCTTGGACTCCAGGAGCTCTGGGGGCCCCATCCAGGCAGCGCCTGGCAGCCCAACCCATCCCACCAGCCAGGTGGCAGCCCCAGCCCCAAGCATCGGGCACCTCCCTGGGGATGGGGCAGGACGTGGGCCTGGGAGGGCAGGGCCACGGGGACCTGGTGAGACTGGGGCAGGGACTGACAGCCCCAGGTCCTGACATGGGGTCCTGGGCCACAGGTGGGGTGGGGGGGAGCCCCAGGGGGCTGGGCAGGGACAGCCAGGGCTGGCAGTGCCTTAGGACCCCGACAGGGTAATGAGAAGGGGATTTGGTGTTTAAAATCAGTGATGTGTTTATCAGTGAGTTCACCTCAGAGGGAGTTCCAGGTGCTTTTAGTTACTGCATGAGTCAGGCCCTCCCCTCTGCACACACAGCTTTTCCATAAAGACCCCCATCCTAGGGTCTGTTTGTTACTGCTGTGTGCTGGTAAAATTATAGCTGGCTTCTTACTCAGCCTTTCTGGGCACCCGACGACAGACAAAGTGTTGTACGAGAGGCAGTAGTAATGTACAAAAGCTACATGACTGCTGGTGAGAGATGTTGCATTGCCTTGACAACAAGTACATTTTAAGTCTGCTGATTGACATTTTACTTCCTTCCCTTGCATATAGTTTTATGAAACCTGCTGGTTTTCAGACAATGGAAAGAGATTTCCTCAGGAATGTGAGCCCTGGGTCAAAAGAGTTATTTACACAAGGGAGAAAAACTGAGCAGACCCATGCGCTGCATGGAAGCGTAAGGTTCAGCAGCAGCAGAGTGTTCGTGGCATGCAGAGGCAATTACCAATAATCTTGTTTGAATATGAAAATGAATAGAGTCATTCATGTTGCTCAGGGTAGGTTTGGGGGTTTTCTTTCTCATTGTCCAGCAGGTGAGGGAGCTCTCCCCATCAGGCAGGTATTGTAGAGCTGATCTTTAGACAGCTACAGAAGAAGCATCCTGTGGTGCCTTTCTCTGCCTCTGGTTAATAATAGCTAATCTGAAAGCGGGAATGGATTGAATGGGTTACCCACATACCTGTCACGCTTGCCAGCTGACTTTCTTATTTATACAGGGATCCCTGTGAGAATTTCCGAGGGGGGGAAATTTGTGTTTTAAATTAAAAACAATGAGCAACTCTCCTTTGGGCTAGGCAGGGACTGCCAGAAGTAGAAATGTAAATGATTTTTAAGGATCTAGGATGCATTGATTTCCTTGTTCTACTTTCAAGTCTCAAGTTTGCTGAAGCCTCTGCGGCGTATTTTGGTAGTGATTCAAATCCATGATTGTTGGCTGAATCTGTGGAAGTTAAAAAAAAAAAAAAAAAATCCCATCTTCCAGTCACTGAAATTTATGGTAAAACATTGCCTTGCAATGAAACTAAGATTTGGCCTGTAGCCTGCTGGGTTTTAGTTGTGCCGCATAATTACATGCAGTACTGTTCACGCAAACTGAGACTGACTGCATGCCAGTAATTTGCGGAAGTCATTAACGAGTTTTGGGGGGAGATGGTGAAAATTAAACATTATCAGCTGGCTGGTTAATGGGCATTTACTGTGTACAGTCTAGTCACTGAAACATAGGAACTTTCATTCACAAAGTCAGAACAGATCTGTTCATTTTGTTCTGGCTCTGCAGATGGCAGTGTTACAAGATTATGCATTTTTGGAAATGTCTTGAAATATTTTTGCATGATGATATGAAGGCAGCAGTGAAGAAGAAATTCTTGAGATGTAATATGAAGATTCTGTTTACCTATGAAGCAGAAAATACTTAATAACTTTGGGCATGCTTATCTTTAATAAATCCCCATGGTGAACTCTACCTTTGGCTGCTGTCCAGCTTCTCAGTCTTACAGTCACCCAATTTTTTTTTCACAGAAGTCAGAAGCCTTTGTTATGGAAGCAAAAGAAATGGACCCTTATTTCTCTCTTGCTGAACAAATAGGTGCCTACAGCAAATAGTTTTTCAGCTCTCAGCTCTGTAGATGTGATCAGTTAGTGGCCTGATTTAGGAACAGTATTATCCTCCTGTACTTCACATTACATATCCCTAGTATATACTGTGTTTACTGTACAGCCCACTTCTGTGTTCAGATTAAGCTTCAATGTACAGTGAACCAGTTCAAGATGTAACCAGAATTTCCTTTTCTTACACAGCACAGCAGTTTAACTTAGAACACATTAGAATTTATCTTTCTAAGCAAGGATTTTTTTCCTTTTCGTCATGGGAATAGTATTTAAAAATGTGCATGGTGTGAATGGGATTATAGATATATAGCTGTATAGGGGTCTGTGTCATACAGTCAGAGGCTTAAGCACTTTACATTCCATGGGAATCTAAAGATCACATTCTAGATATCTTTAAATGGTTAACACCAAATGCAGGTTAACAGTATTTGCAATTAAAAACCAAATAAAAATGTATGTGTAGGTAGTGTACCATTTATCACATGTCCTTTGCTGATTATAGGTGAAAATGCAGTCTCTGACTCCATGGTGTGGAAAAGTTGTACTAGAAAAGTTCACCTTTGGTGTTAGAGAGATTGTCCTTCCCAGGTTTAACTACACCCAATTTATAGAATGGGCTGTTGAATGTTCAAAACCGTAGAATCCCATTTAAAAAAATTTAATTCAATGGGTTACAGAGATTTATGCTAATAAACATCATATGTGCTAACAGTTCTGTATGTAATACCTGCATACACTGTAGAGAGATAAGTGTTTCAGAAAAAATGCAATATAATTTCAGGTAATGCGTTGCACTAGATGTAGATGTATTTACCTCTGATCTTGGAATATGGGGAAATAGGGCAATTATCCACAAAACCCTTCTGCTTTTGGGCAGAGGCAAAAGATGTTTGTAGTGCATGATTGCTTGTGTACACGCACACAAACTTTCCAGGAGAAAACACATTACTAGTTGTCCAGAGGTTTTATAAATAAACTGAATTCTAGACTTAAATTACTTTCAGTGATAGCTGGAGTAGCTCATAAGAATATATGATAGGCAAATGTTTACTTGGATATCTTTCTGATTCTTCTGATTTTAAAAACAAACACAAGTTTTGATCTCCTAGATATTTCATTGATCATGCAAATGAGATATATGAAGTCTGAAAATATTTAAATCTTATCTATACACATTATATCTACTGACACAAAGTACACAAATACAAAAAAAAGAAAAAGAGTAGGCATCAAAGCTGTGCCCCAAAGTGCTTGATATTTAAAACAAAACCTGCATTTAGAGTGGATTTAAGGCTACCTCAGCTGCAGATGTCAGGAAACACAATGGTGTGTTTAACTTTACCCGTTAGTAGTTCAAGATGCAATATCCTGAAAGCAAGCTTGCTACTTTGAGCATGAAACTTTAACTACTAACACATTTCTTTTGGATGTAGCTGCAGTAACTCTAGGTTAGGGGTAATAACTCAAGTTTAAGTTTTGTTAGGTCTTGATCTTGCTTTGTTTTTCAGGATAAAAAAGCAAAAAGTCTATAGAGTTTTTAAAATTCTTTGAGAAAATCACTAGCTGCTCTGATGAAAACTGCCTACCAATTACACGTTGCGAAGCAAAATTTAAGGATTACACAGTTGATAGCTGCAAAGACAGCAGGTGGAAAAGAAAAAGGGCATAAGCAATGAAGCAGCTAGTAATTTTGACATCAAGAAAAGACGCATGGAAAATTAACCCCTTTGCAAAACAGAACCGCCACTAAGTTTATAGCTGGAATTCCCAGATGTTGATGGGCTCTCAGAGACAGAGCTGTCTGTTAAAGTGACATCTAGCCTGAAGACCATCCAACATCCCAGAAAATTGCAGGGCAGTCTGTGTAATACAGGTCTTGTTTCAGTTTCAGCAGCTGCAGCTGTTTAAAAAATGAAAGAAACGTTCATATATCCAGCAGATAGGCAAAGAGGCTGGATAACAGAGATGTGTATTTTATTTCTGTGCACAAGAGTCTGGAACACTGACGTTTTCCCGCTTTGTTTCTGTTACATTCATTTACTCTAGAACTAAAAGAGATGTACATATCTTCCATAGATATTTCTCCTGTGCTAGTCTGAGAGCCGGTTTCTGTGATGAGTCACATTTTGCAGTAGTAGAAAACCAAAATTCTGTATCTTGGCATTGAAAGTTTGGGGAAAGCTTGGATTTAAGGTTGGATCTGAACTTTCTGATTGTTCCATATCTGAATTTGTCTTCCCTTGTACATGGGTGTAACCATTTTCTAAGAGAAAAATGCATTTCTTTCTAGAACAATGCAAGTCAGTACCGTGTACACTATCTTTGAAATGAAGAAACATGTATGGTTATAATTAAAAAGGAAAGGAAAGGGAAGAGGTTTAATAAACAAGAAGATATATATTTGTTCTTTGATCTGATTATTTTTTAGTTCCTTAGTTAAAGTTGAAGTGTGGGACAGTGTAAAACAATAGTAGTTTTATTATTTTAATCTATATACACACTTGTAGGTATGATTATAATGGTTATTTTTTGCAATATGTCCTAGTAGCCATGCTCAGCTTTAGTAATTTTGAGAGGAACCAACTTGTGCAGTGGAGAGATTGCAGATCTAACAATGTGCCACTATTGGTTTTTGCCTGTGTCAGTATATTTTTATTTTTATTTTTTACTTTATTTTATAGCAAGAACGAAGTTTACATAGAGAAGATGAGAAAAGATCAAATGTAGCAGAAATACAGTGTGTGAATTGTGTTCATTGACTTGTAAGCAGGTCACAAAATGTTGCATTTTATAAATTTAGTGTTGAGGAGGTTAAATTCAAATTTTGGGAGTTGGGGGGGTGGGGTGGACAGGGGTAGCAGCTTGGTTGCAGTTACTCCTTAAACCAGGCATAGGCTTCCTGGAAATAAGTCCGGACTAGCTTCTTGTGTACTGGGGAGTCAGCAGATCCAAGCAGCAGCTGGGTCGATTCAGGGCTAGCAGATCCAGTGCCGTTGTGCACCTGTGATGCCTCCTTTCAGGAGTCTGTGAGCAGCAGTCAGTATAGTAATCAGACACAATCTTACATCAACCTGCTGTGTATTTTAACATTAAAAACAAAACACTTAAGGAAGTTGATATGCAGGCTGTTTGCTGCTTCTAGTTCTGTCAGATGGTTAGCTGTAATCTTCTCCAGTGATGGCATACCTATCTTTTCAAATACCCTCAGCAGGTTCCTTAACCAACAGCTCCTCCAAAGTGCCTGTCCTCCTTGCCAGAGAGTGACAGGTCTTTCCACACAACCAGAACCAAACTGCTTGGATCCAGAATTTTATCTGACATCCTCTGAGCCAATATTTTTTGTCTAGAGTTAAAAAGTAAAATCTTCACAGTTCATCTGTTGGTTATATTGCAACAGTCCCAAACTAACTATTCAAGAAGAGTTTATCCCGAGCTGGTGTTTTGTTGCCTGCCTGTTTTCTGTAAAATGTACTATCTAAGATAAACCACAGTATACATACACTGTATTATGCCACTGTATAGCATTTACAAATTATTGCAAAGGACATCACATAAATTATTTCAAGACATCAAAAATTTGCTTTCCTAAATCTTGCTGAATGTAATCGTTTGCCACTTTCTGTGGAGGCAGATGATGTTGCCCTCTATTATCACATTTGTCTTAGACCTCCTTCATCTCCAGACTCTGTCTACATTAACAAGCAGTGCAGACCAGTAAGAGGTTCTTAGGGCTGAAACACTTTGTGGTGGCTGATGTCCATACTGCACACATTTCACAGTGTTTTATTTCAGACTAGTCCTGGTCTGGGTCTGTGATTCTGTGAATGCCCGTTAGTGGGTGAAGTCCTGTAGGTGCTCTTCTGAAAAGCATCTGCCAGGTTAGCTTTGTCCAGAAGGAATTTGCTGTGTGTGCTCCAGCTCACTGTGAATCAAAGTACAGTATGTCAAGACAGTCCACAGTATTTTTTTAAAAAAACAAAACAAAAGAAAACAAAAAAGACCACTCTCCCTGATCTGAAAATGTTACTGTAAACACACTATGAATTGCCAATAGTAAAAGCCTACTAGTACGTATGTTTGTTTTACAGCTTTAAGCCCTTTAAGTTTTCCCTCATTTTATTTATAGGTGTCATGGTTTAAGCTCAGCTGGCAACAAAGCACCACGAAGCCGCTCGCTCACTCCTCCACCCTGGTGGGATGGGGAGGAGAAAACACAACGAAAAGTGCGTAGGTCAACACAAGGCCAGGGAGGGATCACTCACCAGTTATGGTCACAGGCAAAAACCAGACTCAACGTGGCGGGGTGGGGGGGGAACAAATCAATTTAATTTGTTACCAGTCAAATCAAAACAAGGATAATGAGAAGCAAACCCAAACCTTAGAACACCTTTCCCCCCCACCCCTCCCTCCTTTCCCGGCTCAACTCCACTCCCAATTTTCTCTGCCTCCTCCCTGCCACCAGCGCAGGGGGACGGGTAATGGGGGTTGGGGTCAGTTCATCACACCTTGTCTCTGCCACTCCTTCCTCCTCGGGGGGAAGACTCCTCACTCATCCCCTGCTCCACAGTGGGGTCCCTCCCATGGGAGACAGTCCTTCATGAACTTCTCCAGTGTGAGTCCTTCCCATGGGCTGCAGTTCTTCAGGCACAGACTGCTCCATCACGGGCTTTCCCATGGAGTCACGGCTGTCTTCAGGGGCATCCCCCTGCTCTGGCGTGGGGTCCTCCCCAGGCTGCAGGTGGGCATCTTCTCCCCCACTCACCTCCATGGGCTGCAGGGGGCACAGCCTGCCTCACCGTGGGCTGCAGGGGCATCCCCTCCTCCGGCGCACCTCCTCCCTCTCCTTCTTCACTGACTTCCGTGTCTGCACAGGGGTTTCTCTCACATTCCAATCCCCCTACTCACTGCAGGTTTACCCATTCTCCCAGAGGTGCTACCACCGTCACTGATGGGCTTGGCCTTGGCCAGAGCCTTGGTCTGACTTGGAGCTGGGGAAGCTTCCAGCAGCTTCTCACAGGAGCCAGCCCTGTAGCCCCTCCCCCGCTACCAAAACAGCACCACACAAACCCAACATAATAGGCATACTTTTATTTAAATCCCTTATTACTCCTGGATAGATTTTTTCCTCTGTGGAAATTCCTTCTGTGATTTCAGCTTGCACCTCCTTCATTTCAACTCTAATTTTTTGCCTTGTCCTCCACTACCAGATTCAAAGTTACCCTTATGTTGCTGATGTCCCTGGCAGATGTCTTTGTCTGACCTGAGTGCTCCTTAGCACCTGTCAGCTTTCCTTCTCACTCTTATTTAAATTCTCAAAAGCTTTATCATTTTTGTTTTGCAGCAGTTTTACTCCAGTTTGATAAAAGTTCTGCTGCCCCAAAACTTTTGATGCCCCAATAAAACTTTGCTTTTAATTCTCTAGTCTTACTTAATACAGTCAAATCTGACCTTTCTGCTGTCTAGCTATGTTTGCGTTTGCAATGGGATGCATTTTAAAGACCTGAATTCCTCATTCTGTTCTTTTTTTCTGCTTGAAATCTTAAGTGCAAGCTTCCAGGTAGATGGACATGAATCAGATGGGGGAAACAACTGCATCTCCAGTTTGACCACTGAAAGATAATTTATCTAAAATTGAAGATTTGTGAATTTTACTTAAATTTTAGCTTGGCACTTAAGACCCAGATGTGACAACAGAAATCCTGATGCAATTAAACATGTATTTTGATGGGCTTTTACAGTGTTTTTACCAACAGAGAAGGGAAGGATTTGAATGACAGAAGATGAAAACCCTCTGGTTTTTCACACCCTCTTGGCATTCTCAGGACCTGTGGGGAATCCTAGGCTGGTGGCTGAGAGCAAACAACAGATGAAATGGTTTCCTTACCAATCACTAGTGATGAGTCAATGATGACTCATTTTCATCAGAAGTAATGTTTTCTTGAAGCTAACAGAAAACACTTATCTCAAGAATTTATTGGTCCTTGAGGCTGATAAGGTGCTGTCCTGAAATTGTCCTAAGAAAAGCTAAGGAAAGAAGGAGAAATCGAGAAAAACAGTCTGTACTAATTTAGAAGGCAGACCTGAACTTTTTTTCTTCCTTGTATCCCAAAAAGACAAGTTACAATCCTTTGGTCTAAAGTGGAGATGGAGGCCAATGATACTCAATACATTATGTACAAGTTGTTCACATTTAAATGTAGTCACAAATAATTCTTTCCCGAACCTCGTTCTATCTAAGAGCTAAGACAAGCACATACTATTTTATTGTCCAGACACAGGCAAAATTAATAACAACATATTTCATCTTATATGTCATCTCAGATTTAATTTCTGATGAACTTCATTTGAAACAAAAATACTGAGACATTAATCTCTTGTGTTAATTAGTTAAAATGACACAATTTGGGGGTCTTAACAAGATATACTTTCTAAATTAAGCTCAAATATTAAAAGTAATTTAGATTAGTAACATACTGTAGAATATATAGAAGTCTGCAGCACTAGCTAAATAAAAGAACATACTAGCCAACTTTTTTGGCATTATCCATGCTAAAGCATAAGCAAATGAACTTATTTATTACTTAAATATTCTTCCACTAAGTGACTATATAAAACCTCCTGGTGCATTTCAGCCACTCTAGACATGCAGGAATTATCTAAGCAAGTGCTTCTCAAGTAGCTAACAAGGGTGTTGTAACTATTTAAAATAAAATAAAACCTATAAATTGAATCTATGTTGTTGTGGGTGAGTGTCTCATTAGAGTGATACCAGATTAGAGAGGGGTCTTCTACCATTCTCTTCCAAAAGAAATCTGGAGTGCCTGTTTTATTGTCTGATAACAAAAACATACTATTTTCCTGCAGTAGCCAAGGTGAATTACATTTTAAAACAGTGTATGTTTCCCTCTTTCTCTTCAGGGCATTTTAAAAATCTGATGTGCTTAATATTTCTTGGCCATATTGACTAACCAATATACTCTTGACCAAAGTTTGAAACTCTGTATTTGCCTTCCTTTGGTTTCTTTCTAAAAACCCCAGAAGAAGTGGATGATTTGTCTCCAGAGATTCTGTTAATACATTGAACTGTTTGTCTGGTTTGCCAGACTCAGCCCTATAGCCAGAACACGTGTGGCGAATTGTATGTTCAGCCCTCCTAAAGGGCCATGCGGGGATTGTTGGCTATTGACAACTGTTTGGACAGATGTCCATTGAAAGGCTGTAAACTGCTACAGTGATTGTCAGCTGCCTGTCACGCGTCGGTTCGTGTCATACATCTCTATTGTAGGGTTTTAATTTTTGTCTTAAATGAGAAAGTGCTTTTTTGCTCTGTGTTTGTGCAGCATCAGAGTCTGGCCTGTCATAGGAGCTGTTGGAGCTCCTCTTGGGCACCACAGTGCAAAGACTTCCTGACGGTGGTTCCATGTCCCCGACTCTCACAGCAGCCAGTCTGAACCTTTTCCAAAAAACTACTTAAAAAACAATCATGAAAGTGGTTGGGTTTTTATCTGGAGGTTGAAATGACTCTGTCCTTCCAGTGAACCGTTGTAGGCTTCTCTACAGTTTGTCTCAAGTCATGGTTGTTAAGGAGCAAATTCCTAAGTCTTTGCTGAGTGGAACAGAGCTGTTGGAGATGAGGGAAGGGACTGAGACCCGTATCAGAAAAATCTTTCAAAAGAGCATCATATCCTGAGCTTCTCATTTGCAAGAAACACTGTTTGCCCTGATTCTGGAAAGGGTCCCTCTGCAAATTCTGTGTGTGCATATGAGTGTCTGCACATGGGGTGCTTATTTGGAGCCAGGAATGTTTATTGCTGCCTGTTTCAAAGTCTCAGATAATACGTTTAAATTATTTAATTATTTTTTTTTTCAGAGATGCCTGTGTTGGAACTTAGTCAATCAAGTGAAGGTTGCAATACATTCCAGATAGTTGTAAACTTGATTTCTGAAATGATAAGTCAGAAGAAACTTAAGAGAAATTAACCTTTTTCTGCTCTTTGTCAGTGCTGTTATTTTAAGCAGTCCTCACAAAACCAGTTCTGATTTAGTTTTCTATTAATTTAAAAAAAAAAGGGGGGGGGGGGCAATCAAGTGTTTTGGGGAGAAAAGTTCGACTTCAAAACTTTCTTCCTCATTAGACAGTTTCAGATCATTTTGATCTAAATGGTTTTCCGGGTACCTCTCCTATGAAGAAAGGCTGAGAAAGTTGGGGTTCTTCAGCCTGGACAAGAGAGGGCTCCAGGGAGACTTTATTGTGGCATTTTTGATATGTAAGGGGGCTTGTAAGAAAGACGGAAACCAAGGCCTGTAGTGACAGGACAAGGGGCAATAGTTTTAAATTGAAGGAGGATAGATTTAGATTGGATATAAGGAAGAATTTTTTTACAGTGAGAGTGGTGAGACACTGGAACAGTTTCCCCAGACAAGTTGTGCATGCCCCATCCCTGGAATTCTTCTAGGTCAGGCTGGATGGAGCTTCAAACAACCTGATCTAGTGAAAGATGTGCCTGTCCATGGCAGGGCATTGGACTCAATCTTTAAGGGTCCCTCCCAACCCAAACTGTTATGTGATTCTGTGATATATGTAGCTAAATTTTCCTATGAAATCATTTAGTAGCCCATTTCAGTGCTGCATAAAAAGTCCTCTACTGTTCTGTCCTCTCCTGTATTTCACGTTTCAGAGATTCGGGGGGGGAGGGAGGGGAACCACAAAGGCATGCTCTACCTGCTTAAAATTTAAAAAAAACACAAAAAAAAAAAAACCAAACAACTTGCTTTGCACTAATGTCATCTCACCTACACTCCATGCCAGGAGGTATGTGGTCTGTACATTCATTGCCACCTCCACAGGGAAGCTCGCAGGGCAGAGAGGAGCACTGGGGAAAAGTCTCCTGCTGGCTGTAGGGGACAGGTGAGGCACTCAAAGGTGCTAATGCTGACCAAGGGGAAACAGAGGCACAGCCCAACCAGCAGCTGCAGAAGGGATATCTGCAACACCTGCGGCTACAAATACAAGGCTTTGGTATTAGAAAGCTGGACTACTTCAGCTTGCTAAGAAGTGATGAAAATAGCTGAACTCCATGGCTCATTTTTGAGGGGCAGGGAGAGTGTGCACATGCATGTATTTTGCAAAGAGGAAACTTTGTCATTAGAGATAAGATTGTTTTACTATTCAAGGTCAAACCTTTTTCCCTAAAGTAGACGGAGATATGGACAAATGGACAGACAGATACATTCACAGACATCCACACATTGTTTTTTCTGTATAATTAAAATGACTGTTCGTTCACCTAAATCATTCTCAATCCATATATGCCCCTATTAAATTTGGCTAAAATGTTCATAAGCATACAGTAAAGCTGAGAAAAATTGAGGAGGTGAGTGTATAGTATTTGAGGATCCACAATCAACGCTAGAAAATAGAGACCTAATTTTCAGAGGATACTAAGTTTCTGCTGTCAGAAATTTGACAGCCACCTTTCCCCACACCCAGTTGCTGGAACACTAGCTAGTTCTTTTAAAACTGGACAAAAATGCACCTTCAAATACCTTTTTGTACGAAGTGCAGGCCTCAGAGATTTGTTAGAAGACAATGTATTTTCTATTAGCAGAAAAGTTCTCCGGATCTGCAAACTTCCACAACCTTGCTGGTAACGTTTTAAGGCAAGCAATAGGGGTTTCATTCTGAAATCTTAGATGGCTTGAACGCAATTCTCTCCTAGTACTAGCGCAAAGGCATCTCGCTTCATGGAACAGAAGCAGCCATGTAATCAAGTGAATGCTTTCCAAGAGGGAGATGTAGCTAGAGAAGATTAAGAAGGCAGGAAATCTAGTATTCAAGAGTAATGCACCTAATTCCATAAACAATCCTTGATTATGTATTATTTAATGAGAGGCATCAATTTGTAGTTCTCCTGAAGTTTATTACTACTTTAAATAACTTGAATTAATTGTTTACCTTTTAGATTTTTCAAAGATTTGGCCAGATGTTTTCTTTCTAGCTTGTCTTTATGTTTCTCTTTTGATAATTCTCTGATGGAAGAACCTAATTTGATTCTTCTATCTCATTAATACAGGCTGCAAATAGGTTTGACCTAGAAAGTTTCTGTTTTATAGGAGGGTTCAGTTCCTTTTCCAGAAGATGGGTTCTGACATGCTATTGTGTGAAACGGACTGAAAATATTTATATACAGAAAATGCAATATGTATGAGTCAAAGGGCCTAAATAGGCAGTATTACTTGTTCCAGCCTTTCTGCATTTGGCAGGGTGAGCTGTGTATTGTTTTTACAGCAATCTGTCATTCTGTTGACCCTTATTTTATGTTTTTATGTCAGGGCTTTTCTTCTTGCATTATATTACTCTGTATTTGCTATAACATTACTTGTTCTATAGTGGTCACCTGTTTCATGGGTTCAAATTCTGTTTTATTACCACAGAGTAAATGGAGAGGAGAGGAGGAGAAGGGAGGGGAGGGGAGGGAATGACACCGATCTTCTAGTCCAACTGCCTGACCACTTCAGGGCTGACCAAAAGTTAAAGCATGTTAAGGACACATTCAAGGGCCTGTCTCTTCACACTGAGCTTGCATCACAATGTTGAGATTCTTTAATTGAATAGAAATAGTCTGGAGGCGTGAGTAGATCACAGGGTGACTGTGAGCGATAGATAAAAGAGACAAATGCATTCTTGTGTGTCAGGCAACATATTTCCATAGGAAAGGCAAGCATTGTGCAAAGCCCTGGTGTGAACTCACCTGTACCACTAGGGACATTTCTCATTCCTCAGGTTCAAGAAAGATAACTTCTGTCTGGGATGAAGGCAACAAAGACTAAGCAGTTGATTAGGGGCATGGAGGGCCTATAGAAGACGATGACTGGAAGGAGCACTGCAAAGGCTGAGGGCTGCCATCACTTTCAAGAAAGATATCAAGGGTGAAGGCCAAAGGAGGAAAAGAGCTACTGGAGTGCAAGGATAAAGATGGTCAAGAACACAAAACCATTTAGGACTTCTTTCCAAGAGGATGACCTCACCATAAGCAGGGTAGCAAATGTCCCTTGGTGCATTGGTGGGTAATGGTGAGGAAATACTGCATGCTCTCTGTGTCTCTGCAAAGTTCATGCAGAGAGAACCAAAAGCCTTTTTTTCACCTCGGGTATCCCCACAACCAAATGAATGTATATGATATAAATGTCCTTCCTTACATAGTCTGAACATACAGATGAATTTTGGAACCAACGTGCAAAATGACAATAAAAGTACCTTCCTTACTCTTTCAGGACTCAAAATACTAAATCCTAAAGGAAAAAGAGACTTTCCAGGGTTTTAGATCAGATGTGAACATATTCCCACAAAGTGAGGTAGGCAAATAACTCCCAGAAAGGTTAAAATCACAAATGACCTGTGAAAGCCTTACCCCAGGGCTGAAGTGCATTTTGTATCCCCTATAAACACGGCCAACATGTGTCTTTAATAGAGGAGCTGTGCAGCTTGGTTTCAGTGGGAAAAGGGGATGTGACGACAATAGCAGCAATGGGCTATTTTCCCAGTTGGGAAGAGTCGTCATTTGCCTGGCTGTGCTTTGGGCACAGATCCCAGTGTTCTAGGTCTGAAAATGACCAACCTTTCCACCACACCAGTGTAACCTCCGCTCCCTTTTTTTTCAAAGCCTGACTTATTTCCATGGTGGGCTGTTGGCACCATCCATCCCAACCTATGGCTCTGGTTACACTTTGGCTTTCCTCCAGGCTGCAGCTACTGAAATCATCCCTCCTCACACTCCCCATGTTTGTGTCCAGCCAGATCAAGTCCCTGGTCCTCCTCGCTGTGGGGCCTCACGGCCGTTAGCTCTGGCGCAGAGAGGGGACAGCTAATAGGGGTGGTCTCTGGGCTGCAGGGTTGGTTTCTGCCATGGCCTGAGAGAAGAGAAACAGCACCAGGTTTGTCCTTGGGAGCCGGGTGGCAGAGGAGGTGTCAGGGACACCCAGCAGCTGGCCCAGTGCATGGCCACCAAGGGCAGGGACAGCCCCCTGGGCCTCCTGGGCACAGGGACAGCCCCCGGGGCCAGCACCCCAAAGGCCTTCCTCCGAAGGATGCTGGGCGGAGGGGCTGCGCGTGGGGGGCCCCGTCACCCCGGTGTCACAGTGCCACCACCCGGCAGTGCAGCAGTCACAATGCCCCGGGGCAGTATAAAAGGGGCAGCCTCCCGTGCCCCGCTGCCAGAGATGGCCCGGGGACAGCCCGAAGACATCCGAGAGGACGTCCTTGAGGAGCCGGTGGAATTACTTGGTGGGGCTGAGGGAGGAAGACTGGAGACTGGACCAGGCTGCTGGAGGTTCTCTAGTGCAACACCATCTCCCGGCAGGGCCACGTTCAAAGCCCATCTGATGGATGGAATCCTGCTTCAACCTTTGGGGAACAGACACAAGCCCCTCAGGAGATGAGAAGAACCACCAAGCCCTGGTGGTGCCCGAGGTTGCCAGGCCTTTTCAGCTGGATAAGCAGTGGCAAGACCATGGGAATGCCTTCTTGAGGAGCACTGCAGAGCTCACCATCCTCATCACCTGCAGAGCCAGGGGCAGCAGCCGTAAGAAATGGGATGCAGAGATGTTGCCAGGGGTCCCAGTCCTTTGGAGCACCCACTGGTGGCCCAAAGGCACAGGAAGGATTCTTGCCCCCAAGGTTGATCAGGCTGGGGGCATTTGGCCACTTTCAGAAGCCCCTGAGACGGCTCCAGGTTGAGGGAGAACAGGGCTTGGGCATCTCCTGGGAGGCGCGACCAGTCTGTGGGACGAGGAGGCAGGTCTTGCTCATGTGCTCAGGGAATAGCCGATCGCCAGCTCTGGGGTCAGGAAGGAATTTTCCCCCGGGGCAGATTGGCACTGGTCCCCGGGGGTTTTTTGCCTTCCTCTGCAGCACTGAGCATGACCACTTGTCAGGGCTCCTCCGGTCCGTTTTGGCTAGGTTACTGCCTGCTGCTCGTGCACCACAAAGATGGCCTCTCGTGCCCTGCAGCTGGGGGGAGGAAGGCTTTTTTTCCCCCACGGTGGGCTAGCAAGTGTCCCTGGGGGTTTTTTGCCTTCCTCTGCAGCACTGAGCATGGCCCCTTGCCAGGGCTGCTTTGGGCCATTGTGGCTAGGTGCCTGCTGCTCATGCTCCACGAAGGTGGCCCTCATGCCCCACATCCAGGGGGAGGAAGATTTCTGACTCCCAGGGCGGACTCCAAGGGATGCTCCAGGGGCTGTTTCTTGTCCTCTGTAGCACTGAGCACAGCCCCTTGTCAGGGCTCCTCTGGGCCCTTTTGGTAGGTCCTTGCCTGCTGCTCTTGCACCTCCAAGGCACCGCTCGTGCCCTGGCTCTCTCGGGCTCTCTTGCCCAGTGCCAGTCTGTAGCAGGAGTGAGCTCTGCTCTTCCCTTGGCTGCATTTCCCCAGGGGTTCTTGCTTGTGCAAAACAGCCTGTGCTTGGAAGGGCTCCAGGCTTGCTGCCCCATCAGGAGCTGCCACTTTCCAGCTCTCCCGGTGTGCAATACAAGTGCAGGGCAGGTGTGAGAGCGCTTTTCAAGCATCACTGCAGCAAGCAGCACAGCGGCGGAGCAAGTTCTGGAAGGCAAAAACTAACCGTGCATTCAAGTCCTGCCTCCAGATCACTGATACAAATATTGGACAGAACTGGCCCTAGAATTGAGCCCTCAGGAACAGCACTAGTGACTGGTCACCAGCCAGATGTAGCCCCATTCACTATGACCCTTTGAGCCCTGCCATTCAGCCAGTTCTTCACCCAGCGCACTGTTTACCTGCTCATCCCACAGTTGGACATCTTGTCCAGAAGGATGCTGGAAGGGACAGTATCAAAATCCAGAAAAACTACATCCACCAGCTTCCCTTCACCCACCAGGCAGGTGACCTTATCACAGAAGGATATCAAATTAGACAGGACTTTCTCTTTGTGAACTCCTGTTGACTGTGCCTGACGGTTGCATTATTTTTAAAATGCCTTTCAATAGCACCCAGCATGATCTTCTCCATAATTCTTTGAGGTACTGAGGTCAGACTAACAGGTCTGTAGTTTCCTGGGGCTTCTTTCAAGCCCTTCTTGTAAACTGGAGTAGCGTTGGCTAGCTTCCAGTCAGCAGGGACCTCCCCAGGCTCCCAAGAGCTTTGGTACGTGATTGAGAGGGGTCTTGCCATAACATCTGCTAGTTCCTTCAGTACTCTGGGATGAATCCCATCAGGCCTCATGGATTTATAAACATTAAATTGATACAAGTGGTCCCTTACAGTGTCAGTGCCCACAAATGGAAAATCACCGTTCCCGCAATCGTGGTCCTCCAACTCAGAGGACAGGGCAGCCCAAGGTCTATCAGTATTATTAAAGACTGAGGAAAAAAAAATTGAATGGCTCCACTTTTTTTTCATGCCTATTTGTCAGGTGATCATTTTCAACAAGTATTGGTCCAATGTTTTCCTTAGACCTCCTCTTGCTATTAACATACCGAAAAAAAGCCTTTCTTGAGCTTTAGCCCTTTGTGTCTTCTCCCTGCACAGGGGAAGCACAGCTGTGTGACCTTCCTGCACAGCCTGACCTCACTTCCAGAGATTGTACAATTCCTTTTTCTTCTGACTTCCAAGAGGAGTTCCCTGTTCAGCCAAGCTGGACTTCTGCCCTGCTTTCTTGACTTCTGACACAAAGGGATTGCCTGCTCCTGTGCTTTTAAAAGGTGGTGCTTAAAAAATTGATTAGTGCTTGTGGACCCATAAGCCCTCTAAAGCAGATTCCCAGGGGACACTGCTAAGAAGCTCCTGGAATAACTTCAAGTTTGCTCTCTTGAAATCCAGGGTAGGAACTCTGCTAAACTTTTTTCTCATTACACCAAAAGTTTTAAACTCAACCATGTCATGCCAAGGTTGAGTATGCTATCAGCATGTTGATAATTTTGGATACTCATTTGGGGGAATCTAAGAGGTCCTCCACATAGGTCTAAGGAAGGCAGAAGGTAAATGCCACATGGGAATTTTGTTGTTTCATTGCCTGCTACACAATACAATTTCTTCTACATTTTGGTGGTATTTTAAATATACCAGTATAATTCTTTTGGGATGCTCCCTCAGAATTATAACTGTGATGACAAATGGGGTGCTGGAAAGACGCATTCATCTTTCAGAGCTTCAAAGTCTTGTGAGAAAAGATGCCAGGCTGACTGTATTTGTTTATGGTAAGAAATCACTGTCAAATATTTAGGACTCAGGTTGGCCTACTTTGAATTATTTTAATGTGTTTGTGAATATTCCTCTGTATTCTGAGGACCAAATCTGTCACTGATGACACTGATGACCTGGGTGCAGTTCCCACTGAAATGCAAGGGAACTGAAGCTATATCCATTATAAAAAGGCTGTTGCAAATAAACTTCACACCCCTATCCAAGTGTGATTCACAAAGGAGGAAAACAGAGTTCAGTGTAGTACAGTATTCGGTTCCCCCACCATGTGCTCCAAGAAAAGAATGGATTTTTGTGTAGACTGTAATCTCCAGCTGACTACTTAGCTATACAAGAAAATGGGGAGAAAATAGAAAAAAGAGGAGAAAAAATTTTATGGTTGAATGGCTGGCTTGAAGTTTCTTTAATTATATTTGTTCTTCCTGACCTGAGCAACAGGTCTTTGAATTTCATGCATATAAAGGGAAGCAGTCAGTCATTGCTAGCACAAGATCTGGGGCATAATACTTTTTCAAAGTCTGCTGTTATAAAGCAGAAACTGTTTCCCCATCTACTGAAAATAGATATGGTTTCTTATCCTAGTTCAATGAATATCTTTATAATAACAGCAAATTATTCCTTCCTGTAACAGAGATCAAGAAGGGGTGCTGAAAATTGTCTCAGAAGTTCATGCTTCACTACTTCAAGCTTCTCTCTTTCTTACCTAGAGGTATGGGAAAGTAACAGTCTGAAATGAAAGGGAGAAAAGATCATTTGTGAGATTCCCCCACTCAGTGCAAAGAACTCTGTCCATCAGTTTGCACCAAAGAAATTACAGAGGCCAGGCTTTTATGAAGCCCCTAATCCTAACATGAAACCCCCAAATACAAAGCCAGTTCTACTAAAAGGATGGTGGTATATAAGAGGATTTGTGGGTGCATGATTTGCTGCATCATATAACCCATAAAAAAGCAAGGGCATCACATGGATGTAGATTAAGGAGTACAAGAAATTATAAGGAGATGTTGACCAGCAGCCTGTTGACCATTCTCCTTACTTATGTAGTTGAGAAGATTTCCAAGTGAGATTTTGGAGGAGAAGAGCTACGGAGATTTGCCAGTATGTCTGGGAAGACTTCTGAGAACAGATAACAGATTTGAATATTAGGGGAAGTCACAAAGGTGCCTGCTACAACAGCCAGGCAAGATTCAGATGGTCAGTAGTTGATGATAGGAAAAATTAATTAATCTCTTCTGACTAAACAGGACATGATAGGCTCCATCACAGGATGGACTGTGAAGAAATATGTGAAAGGGAAGACAGATTAGCTGTAAGAGGGAAGAGAAAGCAAGATGCATAGAGAAAGCAACCCGATCAGAGCAACCCAGACAAGAAAAAAAAAGTATCAAATATTGTTGTATAAAATATGTGAGAAAACACTGGTATGTATTAGGCCTGGTAACCATACTTTTTTCTTGTATAGCAACAGAGCCTAAGCACTTTCAAAAAACAAAACAAAAAAACCCCTATATTCGCACAAAAATTCTGTGTATTTTTACATAGCATAAAGGTGCCTTCCAGCAATACTTAGTAATTCAGTGCTATGAAGAAGAAATTGTTTCCTGCCACAAGTTAGGTGAACAATATCCTGTCTTTTAAATTGACTCCTATACTTTTCTAATACCAAGGAAAATAAGAGAATGTAGTCTAGGTAGAAGAGATCCTCCGGACTCTTGCCCTGTAGAAATGCACAAAAAAGAACGAGCAGTGACACTAAATGTATTATGAACTGGTGGATGATGAGAAAGATTATGCTGTAAGTTTCATCACTTAGGAATTATAGAATATTAGTGCCCTTAGTAAAGGCCCCTCTAGACTGACAATTTAACTACAACATTGCCTAATAATTATACAGGCCATATGAAATCTTCAGCAGCTTGTCTACTTTTCACTCTTATCTGCAATCTATTATACTCTGTAGTCTCATAAACAGATATAAAGAAAATGGTTCTGATTTTTTTAAGGCATCACTAAAAATGCTAATTAAACCTATAATGATGGGTCTACTGAGGATAGGGCATCAAATGTACAAGCTGAAGGATAAAATGTCACACTGGGCCAGTGCTTGAATTTAGAGAAGGACCAGCCAGTTCTTGATTATCGTAGTTTCATGCTGCATTTGTGGTGTATTTTGCATTGATTTATGGTAGACTGAAGAAAATGTTGTGGAATTTCATTTGCAAGTGGGAAGTTTCAACAGAATGAGTTTTTCTTTAGGGTAGTATTCAGAGGAGACCAATAATTGGTATTTATGGCATTTGTCAATCTTTAAGATATGTCTATGAAAAGATTAAACCACCCAAACTCCCTTTTAAAGTAGCTTTTGTATTCACTGGTATCTTATTTTCTTGATAAAGTGCTTTCATCACTTCATTTGTGTGCATGTTAGCAGTGTCTACACTCCTGGCAGTTTCAACTGCTTGCAGTCTCCAGAGACAAATATACTTTTGCATTTCTTGCACCTATAATCACTATTTTCTTGTCAGTCATACAGGCTTGACTGCAGAAGATAGTTGTTTTACTTGCTCATGCTGCAACAGGTGATGGGCAAACAAGGGATGCACCTACTGTGCTCAGTAAAACATGTCATTGATATTACATGAGAAGAGTACTCTCAGAAGGGTTTTACTAGGCCTGTAGAAAAAGTTCATGTGTGAACGTGTGAAACTCTGGGATCATTTGCTCTTCATGGATAATTTGTACGTTAGATATGCAGTAGCAACCACTTAAATGTATAACCTCAGGGTATAGTAAATCTTTTTATTTTAGTGGCACCTACCTCCACAGGGATTTCTTTCTAGACCCTTGTCATAAATTGGTTTGAAGCAGATGTGTTCATTAATTGGGTCTAATAATGATTATAATTTATTCTCTCTCTACTGCCTGGGATTTTATTCACTATAGAGTCGTCATTTTATGAAGTGCTCTTTTTGAAGGGTAGGCTTGGTAGGGCTCCGTCTTGCAAATAACTGATATACTGAAATCTATCCATTTCAGTCCAGGAGCACTACTAACATTTGATAGTAAGGATCAGCAGGATTGGGTCCAACAGTTTTTAATATTGTTCTGAAGTACAATAAATTTGCTGGTTTTACCATATGAGTTTAAGCAGTCATTGATATGATATAGAAGAGCTTTTAGACTTCTGAGTTTTCACTGGAACTGTGGATACTTTTATTTTCAATAGCAACAAAAAGCCTGGCTGGCTCAGATAACGTTCTTTGAATAGCATTCATGTAATAGCAACTTGGCACTATGTGTATTTGTTTGAAAAGACAATTGATGATGTTTTAGGGTTATAACAAAATAGCTCTTCTTAGATACATCCTTTTTAAAAAATTGGCTGTATTTATCATGCTCAGAATCTCAGCCTAAAAGCTTTCATTATTGTTAAGTCAAGCTTTTACACAACTAATGATTAGTAGAAAAATTTCTGGAACTTCATTTTTACTTTATTGCCAATCATGACATTTATTATAGAATCATGGAATCATAGAATGGTTTGGGTTGGAAGGGACCTTAAAGATCATCTAGTTCCAACCCAACTGCAGGGACACCTTCCACTAGACCAGGTTGCTCAAAGCCCCATCCAACCTGGCCTTGAACCGCTGATTTTAAACATAAATGTTGAATTTTATTTTAAACACAAATGCTCTCAGCTTGGTTTCATCCTTGTTGCTTTCCTCCTCCTCTCTGCTGCAGTCTTTGGTGATCGTGTTGATTTCCACCCATTCTCTGAGTCTTTTTTCTATATACTATCTTCTGCACCCAGATGTTTATGTGCTAAAACAGATTGTGTTTTTTGCCTTTTCCCTGGGTAACACTATGACATCTGTATTTAGTTTTTTGCTGCTGTTGTTGTTTTCAAGTGTGTGCTGCCATCTATGGAGTAATCATTGAAATAAGTCTGATATAAAAAGATGTTTTATCAAAATATTATGGAAAACAAGATCTAGCTAGTGGAGAAGGTATCATAGAGCAGTTGGCCAGATCTCAAGAAATCCTGTTTCTCTGTAGTCCCAGATTTCACAGGTGAAAGTATGCTGTTTAGAAAATCAGCAACTTCTAGGAGATAAGTTATTCAGTAGATTTATTTATAGTGGACAAACTGTCAGGGCAGCCTGAAAATTAGAATAAGGTTGCTTTGTCCTCTAATCCTGTAACTTGTTCCTTTTCCTTCCCTGTTACCTTTCACATGGCCTAGTCCTTCAGCAGTTTCTGAGATCTGTTTATTTTATCTTTCTTCATTTGCTTTTTAAAGCTTAATTTTAATTCCTTGTTCTTCCCCAGCATCTTAACTGTCTTTGTGCCTCTCCTCTGTGTCCAGTTTCAACCTGCCAGGTTCCAGGCTTCCCTCCTTCAGATCCCTTCAGAACACAGTACTGAAGATCAGTCCCCATTCTCTCTCTTTCATAACATTTCATTGCTTGATATCTATTTTAAGGTATACATTTATTGCGTACATTTATTCAAGTTGGTCTGGAAAGCACTTGTAGAAGTAATTTTCTCTATACTTTTATGAAGTGCCTGTGGGGTATCTGTGCATGCGTAGAAGCTACCAGCTTTTATCTTGATACTGTTCATATGCTTTTCAGCTTGCAAACTTTTGACTAAGGATTTTAGTGTCTTACAACCTTGAATAAGGTTAGGTATATGAATTCCTGGCAATCAGAATTCCATTCATTTAAGTTAGGAGGTGTGACAGAGAACAACTATGTCTTTAGGTCTTTCCTCTGCAAAAAACGGGGTTGGAGTGGGTTTATATTTAACCACCACTGCTTAAATGCTTTATTATAACACAAGACATTAGAATCAAAAGGAAAAGTTTAACCTATATGGATGAAGCATTATTAAAAACATCTTCTGATATTTTTTTCTTATTGCTGAACTTAGAAATTGATCTTATTTCCCAGCATCAGAGACAAAACGAAGAAAAAAAAATCAATGCTGAAGATTGATCAATGTTTTTCAAAACTGACTTAATAAGATAAAAATCAATGCAGCTGTATTATTTGCCATTATTTTATCACCAGTATCATTCAAACATGGTAATATTTGATTCTTAAGTTAAATGTGAAAATATTTCAGTTACCTCCTACAGAGGCAAAAATACTTAAGAAGGAAGGATTTATTTAGTCAAAAATTGGTTTTCTTTTTAATCCTAATTTTGGAACTTTGAGTTCTGCAGAAACTGAAAACAGTTTCATATTTTAAGTGCCAGTATATAATTGTTCCTTTAATCACAGAGACTTAAATAGAACAAATTATTACTTATATTTGCAAATTACAAGCTCTGATCCTCTCTTCCTCCTGCAAATAGCAGTTCCATCTTGCTTGGTTGAAAGATCTGTACTCAAAAATTTGAAGGTAAGCTTGGGCACCTCATTTTCCCCATGGCAGACTCACAGTGCTTCGAATTTAGAGCCTTACTGTACAAATGCATTGGCTGATTAATTTTTTTTTTTTTTGCAAAAATGAGTGGGTTATTTGGGGGGTTTTGTTTGTTTTTTCCCAGTGATCATTTCCCTTTTCTGTCCCCACTGTGCCTAATAATATTAAGATCCCTTATTGATCTATTTAAAGAAAAGTCTTAAAAACTGTCTTGTGTAATATCAGTGAACCAATCCCTAAGCCATGAGTTTGGCTTAACAGTTGAGACTTTTTTAAAAAAATAATTTGCATTTTAATATTTCAATTCCTGTTTACTTGCTGCCTTGGGTTTAGCCCTTTGGGCTCCTAGTTTGAAATTTCTTGTAACAACTGAGGGCTAGAAAATGTCCTTTTAGGGAAGAAAGTCAAGATTCTCATATAATCACTGGGATGTGTGAACTGGGATTTTAGGGAAGTATCAGACATAGAAAGATTCCTGAAAAAATCCTGGATATTGGCAAGCCTCTGGTAATGGCATCTTTTGTTTTAAAGATTTATTTCATGAGCACAGAAAGGCGGCTTTCTGCATAAAATTCTATTGAATTGAATCCCTATCTGGAAGCTGGGCCAGAATGTCATAAAATAGGAAATGCAAACCTAATAGTAGGTAGACACAGTTTTTGAGAATACAGGACTTAATCAGGTTCTCTGTCGGGCCAGTTACTTTTACCTCTCTTTTTCATATTCCTTTACTAATTGATAAATGTAGTGAGTGTGCTCCTCTCCTTAAGTAGCTCTGAGCAGCAATATGTACATTCATTGAGAACAGACAGTCCTACCCCTTCATTCTCTCCTTCGTCATCAGCTTCATTATAGACAGTATCTGCAATTGCATAACAAGAGAGCTTGTACTTGTAACTCTCCTCTCCCTTTCCTCCTCCCTCTGTACTGCGAGAGAGAAGTAGCATGGCATATTGCATAGCTAAAAGGTTATCAAGCCTGAATTTGTTACACCTCTGACTTTGGCAGGCAAGCATTTGCAACCACTGTAGAAATACATGGCTCATCACCACATGAAGCTGGACACCCTGAGAAGATAGATGATATTGGATTGGTTTTCTTGTTGCTCTGCAAACAATCAAACAGGCTTAAGCTATGCAATCTGATACTCCCTAATTGACAGCTTTTCCAAGGTTCATTTGTTAACTGAGAGCATGACATGTATTGAAGTTGTTTCTTCATAATGCATTTGGCATTAACAGGAGAAGCTGTCGAACGCCTCAGACATCAACATCTCAGCAATAAGATATTTTGCCTCCAGGTTTGACTATATAACTAGTGACTTTATATTTGCAAGGGCATTTGGAATGAGCATATGAGAGGACAGGACATAAGAAAAAAGCTTAAATACATTCCCCAAAAGAAAATTTGTGAGAAAGTATTTTTGCTGCTTGGGACATTTACCTGAGTTTCACACTTCAGCTGTTCTTTTTTCTTTTGGTATAAAACCTTGGTTTCTTGCTTAACAAAGTACTCGCTGAATACTCATTGGGTTTCAGAGAGTTCTTTTATTTTAGTAGATTAATAAATAGGCATATGTGATTTTATTTATAGTGATGAAGAATTTGTGTGTAAAAGACATGCTCAGGGGTTTAACTTGCCTGTGCATCCACAAGAGGATAAAATAAAACCCCCAAAATCCTCTATTTCAAAGAACCCTAACGTTTCCCCCAGATGAAGCCCATGTTTATTTGAAAGAATAAATTACCTGTGTAGAAGAGGCCAGAGGATGATTTCTCCACTGATCTTGTCACTGTTTCGCATTTGCTGTTTTCTTGTAGCTAGTTTTCATAAACAATTTCTTGGTTTCTTAGAACACAAATTGTGCCAGAACTCTAACATTCAGGGTGGTTTGTTTGGGTTTTTTTCACTCTGTAAAAGATTTCCACTATCTACTCTTCCTTGCAACTGTTCATATGCTGATACCTCGCAAGATGTTCACACAGGGTCTATAAGTACTAATTAACAGCTTGGTCATAAATCCATCATCATTAATAGCTGCTGCTTCTCCTGCATCCCATGAACTTGATAGTTACAAGATGAATTTATCTTAGATGTACAAAAAATGTATTTTAATTTCACTTTGTTCTTCTTACTTTGTGTAAGCATGTTGCTCTAAATATTTAGGTTAATTTCTCTAGCACCTAGTTAAGTTTCTACACATATTCTTCCTTCTGGAAAGAGTACATCCCTGAAGAAGTACATGAAATTTTACAGATGTTGTCAAAATAATGAAGGAGTTTCAGTGGTGCTTTGACTAGCGTTGTTTAGGAAGTCAAACACAGATGTTTAGATGAGGAAAAAAACAAATGAATGGGTCAGGACGCCTTCATTTCACAAGAATAAAGAGCCTAGCTTTGACCTCTTCAAAAAATGCCAGGGAAGAATGAGCAAAGCCAGATTCTGCTTAGAAAAGCCCAGAAACAAACTTTTTGAAAGCCCTGAGGTCTGGAACCTAAGCACACGTCTCTCCTCTCTCTGTAAACACCAATGACCTGAATTCCTGCAGCCAAATATTCCTGAGCTTTTGAGGGACACTCTGGATCTGTCTCCATCTAAGTACTTTCTGTTTTATTTGCAAGGTCTGTTGGCAAATGCCATTTGCGTCCCTGGTGAGCACTGACTCCAGAGGCCATTCTGTCTTGCAGGGCAAGCACAAGTTGCATGTGGACACGGGACTGGAAGGCACCTGGTGTGGCCTCATCCCCATTGGGAATTCCTGCGAGAGCGTGACCACGACAGGCCTCAGGTGGAACCTCAGTAAGTCAGACACCTCTGGGATGGTGGGTTTGACGTTATCCTAACTGCACGTTTACACCAGTCTCACCAGTGCTGAAGGGCCTTAGGTATTTGAAGGTGGAGCATGGCACTGAATCCCTGCCAGGCCATTTTTTTCTAGAAATGGAGGGGTTTTTTAAAAAAAAAAGAAGATAAATATATTTAAACCTGAGATATCGCAGGCGGAAACATGTTTTCCATTTGGGAGTCATTGTGCTGTTTAAATAGAACATTTGTTGAGGTCATGATACATTACCATCTTAATACATTGCCCTCCAGGGAGGGGAAGCTGCAAGTGCCTAAACTCCTGGTTATAAGCCATAAAGTTACAACAGACAAATAATAATGTGATACAGATTATTAAAGCTACCTCACTTCTCCTGAACTTCTTCATGTATATTGTCTGTTTGTCAACTCTGAATGAATAGATCTTTTTCTTATTTTAAAGTGGGAAAAAGTACATTTGATCTAGAACAGGAACATTTATCGGTAGAGAAAGGAGGTTTCTTGACCAAAAAAATGGAAACCATCTTCATCCTTCTGCCCCCTTCTCCCACACTGAGTCATTTAGGATGTATTTACTCAGGAAAATAATGGGATATTTTAGATAAAGTTTCATTAAAACTTAACAGAACCAAAGGAGTAATTTGAGAGGCTCTGGTCGTGCAATCTGATTTACATGGCCAGACTTTAGAATCATCCCATGTAGAAAGGGCACATGGTTCTCAAGTTTGCAGTGAAGTGCCTTCATTGGCTAGTAATTAATCTGAGGTTGACCCACTGTGCTGGCCAGCAGCACCTGTGCTAGTCTAGGGCGTGTCTTGTTCCACTGAGTGTTTGAGCATGTGCAGTTAAGGAGGTGGTAGGCATTAGTAGCTCACTAATGATAAAAAAATATAAATATGGCATTAATTTCAGGATATGAGAGACTTGCCAAGTAAAGAGCTCTCTGGCTAGTGATGTTTTCATCCTTTTAAACTGGAATGTAAGCTGAATGTATTGTATAAGGGATGTTCTCTTAATTTGAAAGAGTCCAATATTTTCATTTGTACTGATAAGTACAGTTGACAAGTAAGGTACTGAATCTTCCATCTGCTCATCTCATGTTGTACAGTGAATTTTGCGGCCTGTTGCACTGAGGGACTACTTATTTCTCAGTAAATGTTCTACCCTCCAGACCGAGGTGAAAGAAGCTCAAACCAGCCTCATGCTAATGAAGGGAGCATCTCTGAAGCCTGTGTCGCTTTGCAAAAGGGTACTCTGTGGATCAAAATGTGGTAGATGCTGTGAGGTTGCAGTCCTTTCTTGTGGCTTTGATTTTTGGTTTAGAAAGTTATTTTTCAGATACATCAGAATTTTTTTGAGTTTAATGACATAAATTTCATCAGATTTACAAGGGGCTCATTAGAAAGATGGTAATTTTAAAGATGACCTGTTTGCTCCCACAAATGACATGGCTTTGTTGCTACTAAATTATGATTGCCTGATCTTCTGAAGCTAAGGAGAAGGGGGTTACTAGTCTAGCTGTGCCAGCTGCAGGGGAACGCAGCAAGAGGTGCAATGGTAACAAATAGTAAGTTTGCATCTAGGATTGGGCTGACATACCAGTTTCTTCCATGTTTATCTGTCTAGTTGTGCTGTAATAAACTTCTTCAGGTTACTTAGAGGCATAGCTAGATATGGACCTAGGGGGATTTTTATTACACTTAATTTGGCCTTTTTTCTTCTTTTTCTGGGGGACAAAAAAGTATTCAAGTGACTGTTTCCTACTTGTTTCATGTTAACGTGACACCACCATCTCTGCTTCTCCCAGTCCTTGTTGCTGTTTCCAAGAGGAAACCTTGGACCTTTACAGTGTTTTCCTTAGTGATGTGTACACTGTACCCCATTACAGGCTACACTGTCAGTCTCAGTATTCACATTTCTCACAGGCTGTAGTTCCTTCATTTATTTCTCTGCATTATCATCACAGATATATAAAAACTAAAATGATCTGGTCTTCCTTGAAGGTGTTTAATCTATCTGAGACACCAAGGTCATTACAACCTGAAACTGCTCTTGTGCCCAAGTGACTGGAGCTATCCTTTACTCATCCAAATACAGATTTTGAATCAGGTTATTGTTCAGATACTGATAAAACAAATTAAAAGGTAGTTGCATCCCCCAAAAGGGAAACCAATATCTCAAATACAGCATGTAGTTAGTTATTTGGTTGGATTTTCTCCCTAATAAATAAGCCTTATATTCAGATAACCTAAGTTTGATATTAGCTTTCATTTGTTAATGACTTCTGTGCTGCCTGTAGTTCTGCAGTAACTTTTTAAAATGTTAGTCCTCCTGTAAATTTTGATGGAGAAGCAAAGGCTCACCTGGGAAGAAAAGGGAATAAAAAGATACTGAAGTGTGACATAGATGTCAGCATTGCTGCTGATGGCTGGCAGTGGCAGAGCTTTCCCTGTTCATTCGTTAATGGCACTCTAAGCACACTTTCATAAACCTCAATGAATAACATTGTTTGGTTATGAATTCATTTTTATGTGTAAATCATGAAAGAAATGGAATTTTTAAGCCAAACATGACATGAAAAGCCTTTTTCTTCAGTTTGTTATGGAATTAATTGAATATGACCTAACAAATTTGGTTTTAAAAAGTAATTTTTGAGTCCTCAAAATATTTGTTTTAAGTAACTGGGTGATAAATTAATTCCGGAATTTCAGTTGTGTCTGAACAGTCAAATATGATGCGTTTGGTGAGAGGGGAGCCCTCATTTTTGCAAACAGTAATTTCCAGCAACTCAAAATTCAAATAACACTGCAGTACAAGAAAGAGCTGGCTTCACATCAAGGTTTTTAATGTTTAACACTGATTTCCGTCTGAGCTTATCTAGATTACTCTGCTGATTAAAATTTGTAAAACCTTCAATGGGTGGTCAGATGTTATCTGTGTCTAATCTACAGGTGCTGTCATGAGACTTCATAGCTTCTGAATAGAAAAAGACAAGGATAAATACCTAAGAAAGACAGAAGCTGTGTATTGGGGTTGAGAGTAGGCAACGAAAGCTCTCATTTCAATGGCTGAATTAGATAAACCTGAAATCTGTAAATTATTCTGCCAGGAGAGAAACAGCAATGTCTTGATTATATTTTTAATATTGCAGAATTCAGTATTTTTTGTGTGTCTGTGTGAGGATGCAACATGTATGCATGCTTTTATGCATGCTTATCTTACCTTAGTTATTTTCTAGCACTTGGCACAAACAGAACTTTCATTTATTTTAGTTCTCATCTTATGGGTGAAAGAACTTGGAGAAGAAAGTGGAAAATTGATTAGAGAAAATGTTTTTTATCCATACTTGCTATTGTGTAGCACACATTCAGAACACATTATAAACATATTCTTTCCACTCCCAAAGGGATACAGATTTTTTTTTCTATTAAAATCTGATTTACAGCACAGGAATCAGATAATGTTTTATCTGATTTGACTCACCTGGCTGCTTGCTGATAACAGCTCTCATGTCTAATAAATAAATAACGAAAAATCCAATAATGCCAGAATTACCCAGCATTCTTCATTAGGTCCTCAGTGGTGCTTTCATGGAAGGTTAATAAGAATGAAGGTAGAAATCAACTGCACTGCTCATTGAAGAAGAGGTTGGAGGGTAATGGTAGGCTTTTCTAGGAAATGGTTCCTTTTCTAGGAAATTGCTGTAGAAAATAATCTTGCCAACTAATTTACTCTTCATCCCTATGGCCTTTGATATGCTGTATGTCATACCTGTACTGAAAATGCCAGCATATATATATATATAAACTATGTGT
Source organism: Haliaeetus leucocephalus (assembly GCF_000737465.1). NCBI lineage: Eukaryota > Metazoa > Chordata > Aves > Accipitriformes > Accipitridae > Haliaeetus > Haliaeetus leucocephalus. Next base: position 3,528,869 of record NW_010973244.1, on the reverse strand, counting down.
GTATGTGATTGTGCTTTCCAGATAATGTTCATGCAAAGAAAATGAGTAACTCCTTAAAATAAGTTAGACTGTGAGGGACTCTTCTGGGAAAGGCTGTAAATTAAGATGGACAGGTATCTGTGTGCTAGTGAAGCTGTTTGTATAAGCACTCTGTAACCTGTTTCATAACTGAAATAGTTTATATGGCACATATTGCAGCCCCAGTTCATTCTGAGGCAAACTAAGCAGCAGTCCCAGGAGTAGGTCTGTTTTCAGTGGCAGAGTAAAAAGCTTCACAGCTGGATTCCCCTCTCCTCTGCTTTCCTCTCCTTCCCTCCCTTCTCATGTTCTTCACTGGTAGAAGACTCCCAGTCCATCAACTGGGATCTATCTTCAGAGCTTCGGCGATGTATTTTGTCCCTTATTCATTACAGTTCTAAGACCCTGGGTAGGGCAGGGTGACAGAAATAGTGCCGCTGCTCCTGAAGTTTCGGGTGATTTTGACCTTTTGTGAGCTATTTGCCTGCAGGAGTGCTATCTGCCTTCCAGGGTCACATCATTTGTTACAAGGCAAGGCCTGCTGAAATACTTTCCCAATAAAGCAGATGTTCTGATGGTGGCAGCCTGGCATCCCACTGCTTTACTGCAAGTCAGCAAAAGCAACAATGAGGCCATTGCTTAGCATTGCATGAAATGATTTCGAACCAAAAAGACCATTTGGCGTACATTAAAGGACTGATGAGCACAGAGCTCAGTAGTTCTGGGGCCCTAAAGCTGTATTTGCATTTTTTTTTCTGAACAGCAGCTTGAACACCCAGTCAAACTTTGTGAAGGGGCTTGAAATGGGGATTTGAGGTAATACATTCATTCCATTTCCACATATTTCAATGAATGTTTGGAATTAGTGGGAGGGAGATTTGGTTCCAGCTCTTTAGCAAGGTAGCAGGGTCCTGGCATTCAGTTTGGAAAGGCTGCTTTAGATATGCTCTTCCAGATCACACTGTTGGGGCAACATTACTGCTGTAGGACTCCACTTACGGAAAGATTCATGTGAGTACCTTGGTTCTGAACTAGCTCAAACCACTTCCAGCGGTAAGTTTAGCCCAGTTGGATGGCCGTCTTTAATGGGACATAGGGAGTGTATATATGATCCTTCCATACAGCAGTAATAGGCAGTAATTGCCAGGAAGGGGTAGAATAAAAAAATCACGGAGAGACTTCTCCAGCACAGCTATGCACAGAGCGGATGGCTCTCCACGACCTAATACCATCCTGAGGTAAACTGGAGACACTTATTTATGTCTAGCTACATTGCCGTGGCACATTGCAACTATGGAAACTAATTTCATTGTTAATATAGAGGTGAGAGGGTTGTCAAGAGAGCAAAATGCTGTTTTTTCCCTTGCATGCCCTATGTTACTTCAGTCCCTCCTTCCGCTAATGGAAGTGTAACCTGGAGGTATGAGGAAGTAAGTGCTCTGCTTCAGCCCAGCTTTGGTGCAGATAATCCTCATCTCTCTGGTGGCAGTAGATTGGTGAGAATACTAAAGTCGCATCAAAATCAAAAGCAACCAACTGCTGCTGAAGGATATGAGTCGTAAAGACAAAGCACCTTTCTGGGGAAAAGAAGAGATCTGCAGAGAACCAGAGAGCTGCCATTTAGATTGGTGGGGGACCAAAGTAATTCTGTGGATTTCAGCGGTGGCTCTGAATTTTCACTGGTGAGTGCGGGGGCAGAATTTGTCCAAGAGACCTTTGAGTTTATACTAAAGACACTTAACCCTAAAGGCATTCTCATCAGTCAACCTGCCCATACGGATAGTGGGAAATCATCTCATTTAGACAATGGCAGAGGCAAAGCTGAAATGTAATGGTGTAGTTGCATGAAAGTCAGTGAAAAATTGGCCAGAGTACAAATGCTCGTTTGTCATATCCCTTGCAAATATACTTTAATTGTTTTCATATTTAAATGCCCAGAATCAGCCATAATAAATGTAAATGTCACACTGCCGAGAGATTACCAAAAACAAGAAAGCTCTCTGAGGCATGTGATGAGTTATTGCCAGTTCCCAAGGTCTCTACAGAACCACAAAAGGGCAAGGACCGGTAGGAGGACAAATCAATCATGTCTGGCTGGAGTCTCCCAGAGTTAAAAAATAAGATGCATTTGTTTGTGGTGACTCAGTTAATGAACAAGTGGGCTATTTAGATTTTGGGGGGGTTGTTCAAGCAGGTAGGCATTACCATTAAGAACTGACTCCTCCTTTCCAATTTGTTTATGGACCTTTTAGTTGTGTTTATATTTTAGTACATACTGGTGTATGTGATTGATCTCTTCTCCCCAAAAACATGACACTAAGGGAAATTATTTCCTCTGCAGTGATCTATTCCTGTACCTTAATGGCAAACAGTTCTGGCTATTCCCTCTACAGAGTCTCAATTCTTCATTTGCTGCTCCCTTTGTAAACACTTGGCATGTTGTATCTGAGGGGGCCCTGCTCTCTCCCAGTTTTTGCCACTATATGTTTGTGGAAAAGAAGAGGTGGATTTTTCTTTGCTTTTATATGAAGTTCTGGAGAGGACAAAAGTCTGGTGGATGTCGTCACTGACTTGTTGGATGCTTCTAAAAAGTTATGTTTTGGCTGTAAGTTGTTTGTGGCATCCTGACTTGTAATTAATAAGCCGTTAATAACTGACTGTAGTGACTGTGCTCTGGAACTATTAATTTTAGACATACACACCAATTGCAGACCACTAAGCAAATCTGTTGTTTTCAGGTGAGTTGAAAAATACAGATTTCTGATAGATGAATACATGTCTTGCTGTAGAAGCAGCTGTGGCTTCTTCTGGGCAGTGTGTTAGTTTTGGCTGGGGCAGAGTTAATTTTCTTCATAGTAGCTAGTATGGGACTATGGTTTGGATTTGTGCTGGAAACAGTGTTGATAACACAGGGATGTTTTCGTTACTGCTGAGCAGGGCTTGCACAGCGCCAAGGCCTTTTCTGCTTCTCACCCCACCCCACCAGTGAGTAGGCTGGGGGGGCACAAGCAGTTGGGAGGGGACACAGCCGGGACAGCTGACCCCAGCTGACCCAAGGCATATCCCAGACCATATGATGTCATGCTCAGCGTATAGAGCTGGGGGAAGAAGAAGGAAAGGGTGGACGTTCGGAGTGATGGTGTTTGTCTTCCCAAGTAACCATTACGTGCGATGGAGTCCTGCTTTCCTGGAGGTGGCTGAACACCTGCCTGCCCATGGGAAGTGGTGAATGAATTCCTTGGTTTGCTTTGCTCGCACGCACGGCTTTTATTTTACTTATTAAATTGGTTTTCTCACTTTTCCTCTTCTGATTCTCTCCCCCATCCCACCAGGGGGGAGTGAGCAAGTGGCTGCGTGCTGCTTAGTTGCCAGCTGGGGTTAAACCACGACAGACAGTAAATACACATGTGGGAGTCAGGGCAACAGCAGGAAGCGGAAGAAAAAAGAGAGAGAGTGGCAAAACTGAGATGTGAGGAGATCTCATTTGGGATTAGAAACATGTTTTGGAGAGAAGAAAGGGCATATATGAATACAGAGGTTGAGAAAATGAGAGCAGAGGTGTTTTAAATAGACAGTTGACATCTTGCCTTTTGAAGCACTGAATTGAGACCAAAATTTCTCGGTCTTGTTATTTCTCTGCTGTTAGCAATCTCCCTCGTTTTCCACTGCTGTCCAGGCATAATAACCTACTTCTACTGTGAGTAAACTGGTCAGCTCAAGTGATGCAGGCCTGTCCACAGGATCTGCCTGGGTATTGATCCAACAGCAAAGGATGGCATTAGACATTTGATTTGAAAAGAAGAAGGAAAACTCTTTACTTGCACTCTTATGGCTACCAATTCAAGACTCTGAAATTAGGGAAAACCAGAAACAGAGAAATGAAATTAATCAGTGGGTTTGAGTGTAATCATGGTTATAGATTCAGGACACTGGCATCATTCAGTGTCCCAGGTGTATTCTCTGGGAATGAATCTGGAGCCGTAGTTGAAGGTGCAGATGTGTACAACCTCAGACTCTCCCACTGCAGAAATTGAGACAGCTGGGAGGAATAAGGTGAAGTACTGCTGAAATGTGGGATTTTCTTGTGGTTCAGGCAGTTGATTGTCTCGAGTTTTTACTCTCTGCAAGTACTTTAGCTACTTGTAAGTTATCTGTTCATTTTTCTTAGCACTCAAGCTGAGCTCTCAGCACCCTGACGTTCCTGAGAGCTCTGCCTTGGTCCTGTAAAGCATAGGATACTCCAAAATGAAATCTGTGGTATCATCTTTAAGATACTCACTTTTGACATTAATGTGTCTGTGCCTTTGCTCTGGAACAGTTTAACAGGTGCAATGGCATTATCAATTCTGTTGTAACGAGCAACATACAGAAGCCCGTGAGGAATTTAATATGAATGCATTCAATGCAGTTTAAATCTATGCAGTAAATAAGGCATAAAGCCCTGTGATGAATCAGAGCTCAAAGTGTGTTAGTTAAAGAGTATACTGTTTACTGAAAGAGTCTGGCCTGCTTGGTTAATGTGACTGTGTAATTAAAGGATGAAAGCTAAAGAACCTGAATTTACATTTCACATGGAAACTTTAATTGTGGCATCCCATAGCTCTCAAGTCCATGACTTTGCACCTTAGCATTTCTTAAGAGTCCTCTTCCATGTGTATTATATCCAAGTTAATGTGGGTCCATGTGTTATTAACAGGCAACTGTATGAAGCATGTCACATTGTATCAATACAAGTCTAGGTCAGTATGTGGTAGCCGAGTTTCCTGTGTTATCTACATTTTGAAGCTTTTCCTTGTATTTAATAAGAAAATATTGATAAAACCAATAAAACCTTTCAAACAAGTCCAAATATTTTTAGTATATTTTAAGTTGGTGGTGATACATATCATAAAACAAATAGTAAATACAAATAAATGGGGATGGAATGCATGTCAAGAGATCTTACAATCCGTATAGCTTTCCTGTGGCATCACTCCTGAAAAACCTAAAAAAAGATTCCTCTTTTGTAAGCTTTCAGCTTGGGGGTTCCTTCATAACAGCTTCTTCAGAAAGTCTGCTCCAATTAGAATTTTTTTCCCCTTCTGTATTCTGCAGATACAGTATGCGATAAATATATTCTCATGCTGTTAAGCATTAGAACACAGCATTTATAATCTAATTGCCAATAAGAAATCTCAGAACTATACATTTAGGTTTCCCAAGCGTAGGGCATAACTATAATTTACATAGGCACCAGCAATACCACTGTATCACCGCTGATTGGCATGCCATTTAATGATGCTGTTTATAAGACAATTTTCTAATCAGCTGTGTGAACACTCATCAGGAGCTTGCTTCTTGATTTAAAGCAGAGGAGTTGGAGAGAAAGATAGGGTTTGTTATGCTTATAAAAACAAACTGGGAAAAAAAGCAAGTTATAACGACAAATATCAGGGGTTTGGGTTTTTTTTAATAAAGCATTGATACAGTTATATTAAAAAAAGCAAAACAATTATAGAGAGCTTTGAGATCATGAATCTGGATTATACATTTAAAAGCTCAATGCACAATTAAAAGCTGTGGTGTGAATGATTCAGTATTGTTCAGTATTTCCTTTGTGTATTCTGAAATTGGGTGATGACAGCTTAAATCTTAACATTCTGGTTTTTAACAGGTGTTATATTTCCAGTCATCATTTAATAATAATTATGTGATCTGATATTGCAGATATTCTGTTGGGTCTAGTCAGTTGAAGCTAAAGCATGGTCAGTTTTCATTTGTTTCACATGTCAAATTTTAGTTTTCATCCCAATAAATTTAGCCAACCCTCTCTTCCACTCAAAGAATAATTAATTATTCCTTGCCTTATTCCTATCTATTTAATTCTTTTGTTCTGTAATGGACAGAACAGCTTTAATTTTTAAAATGTTATCTAAAACGCATGTAAGCTGGGTCAAGTGTGTCTGGCATGGAAACAATTCATTATATGATCTGAGAGGTTTTAACAAGATGAGCTTCAGTTGACCTGCACAATTTATGAATAGCTTTGGTACACACATGTAAAGTACTTCTTCCAAATTTATCACCAAGTAATCATTTTAAAACCCTTGTAAACACACTTTGCTATCCTGTGATCTGTATATCCAATATATGTTGAAGAACTCATGTTTTATGAAAACATTAGAGCTGAATACTCAGCTTGTGGAATTAATGGGAGAATTGCACATTGACTTTAATTTTAGTATGTTACTCTGGAAGTGCCTCTGTCCTTTCCTTCACTGAACTAGGGTAAATTAAGCCCCTGATTCATCAGCAGATTTAGGCATCCATGTATTTTCATATACATGACTAGTTCCATGGAATATGAAGGGATTATTCAGTGGGTAAAGTTAAATGTGCAGAAGTACTTACTACAAGTCAAACTCTGCAGCAGGAGATATAACCTTCAAAAATGCCTGAAATGGCTTTTCTGTATGTAAAATAAGGTGGTAGTGACTTTAATCTCAGTCTCCAGGGTTAGCTGTCAGTGCTGGTTCCTATTCGAATATCTCTTCTCACTCACCAATGCTATAAAGCTCTCTTTTCTAGCTCTGCGCATTTTTTATATATTGCTGGTTGGCTGTAGTAATTTACATTAATTCCTCCTGATTTTACTGTTGAATGTCTGGGCAAAGTATGAAGACGTGGTAAGACAAATGACTTTCAAATATTTCTCACATCTGGCTTCTTTACCTGTAGTTCAACAGATGTGGTTTCCTACCAATACAGCTGTCAGGTCCATGCATCAAGTAAATTTTTCATGTGACGATTCTGGAAAAAAGGGTTCTGGATACCTACCAGAATTGTTAAACAATCTTAAAGTTTTCATTAAAATAGCCAAAAGCTTTAGAATATAGTACATGTCTGCATAGCTGTAAGAGAACAAAACACTCTGGATAGAGTGAATCAACCACAGTGGATTTGAATTATTTTTCTTACAGTGCTAAAAATTTGCCACGCTTTTGTGGCTTTGTCTGCCATACGTAAAGCAAGATTTTCAATCCACATTAAAACCGTGTATGCAGCCAATGCAAGGCACTCACTAGGGAGCAGGGAAAATTTTCCACATCATGTTATGGGCTGGAATGTATGAAATGCTAACATCAACATAAATCTTAGTTGTACTAGAATAAGTATTGTTCGTTTTCTATTTTAAAATGTGAAGCGTTGCTGTGTTTACCTTTTAACATTCCAAAAGCCTGCAAACTGTTTTTTGGCAAGTGCAAATCAACAAATGCTGGCAATACGCTGAAAGACAGCTTTCTGTTGTGAGCTTATGTAGGGATTTATATTGCTCATTTGCAATGTACAGTTGGAAGGTTGGTTGGTTCTTCGGAGCTTGTGCAAGCCACTTTCTCTTTGCTGCTGCCTTTTGTTACCCTGTGTGTTTATGTTAGCAAAGTTCTGGAACAGACCTGGACCATTTAAGACTTGTCTTGGATTTTTGGGAGCTCTCCTGCTGGTAATTAATTTTACATCCCAAATATCTCAAGCAAACATTGTTGTCAGTGAATCTTTAGATTAGCTTGTGTTTCTTTTAATCCCTCCACAATTACTTTAGTGTCCCAGCTGAAATCGCCTCAGAGTAATTTTACTCAATGTTGTGAAATTCACTTTTTCCAGTTTATGTCATTCTCTAACTTCCTGGGGTGATGATTCCCTAGATCTTTGTCAGTCTTGGTTTTGCACCTGTTTCCTGAATTTCTCTGCCAGTTTTGTGGTCTACATCCTCTGATGCCATTTTCAACAAATCCTTCAGAAGTTACTAATAATGAAGACAGTCTTTAAAAAAAACACCGCAAACAAAAAAACACAAAACACTTAATCATCATCATGACACAGGACCACTTGCTGACTTGGTGGGTAGCACACCAGGCTGGGGATCCAGCAGTAGGGCTGGAACACATCATTAGCTCTCATTAGTATACTGTCTCTCTTCTACTGTTTGTTTTGTTAACTCTTTGGGGCAGGGACTGTCTACTACACTGGGTCTGTACAGTTCACCCTGTCCTGCCTGGTAGTCACGTACTACAGGGATAAACATAATTCATTGCAATTGGGACATGACTTCTGGAGTTACAGTTGAAAGTTAATACCATGGAATGATTCCTGATTTTAAATAGATGCATATTCTGTATGTGTTAGAGGCTGTATCTGGATCATTATATTTAGAAATTGTACTGTGGAAAGAGAAGAAAATCATTGTTTAACATAGAGTGCCATCTACAGAATAGGCCATGCAGCCTGCACTTCATACATTATATGGGGGGTTTTGGTTGGTTTGTTTCTTTTTTTGTCACAGCACAGTTGACATTCATGGCTAGAGAGTGTATTAGAGGTTTTTAGCAAATGCCTGCAGAATTGGAGGATGAGAATGAGAGTTCAAGAGCCCTGGGGCCTGGCTGAGCTCTTGCTGAAGTGCTGGGGTGCAGTTCCTGCTCTCTCAGCTGCTGCTGCTGCTTGGGAAGTTGATTCTGTCACCCAGGATACCCAAATGGAAGGTGGTTTGTGTGCTCACCCACTTCAGCTGTAATCTGCAATGTCTGTACGCCAGGCTTTGACAACAACACCCATTATTAACTTTCCCTTAGAAGCCTAAATTGTTGGGGTTTGGTTTGGGTTTGTTTGGTTTTTTTTAATACAACTATTTCTAGAAAAGCTGCAGCTGCAGTTAACTTCCCTAGCAAGCATGTGACCCACTACAGTGGTCTGACAGGCACACAGAGGTGGAAAAAGGAGGGAAGGGACCAGAAAGGAAAAAATCCATCTGGGATCATGTTGTGAATGTTAGGTGTAATCAGGCACTCTGTCAACTGTCCTCTCTGTTAAAAGTCAGTTTAAATGTGAGGGAGAAGGAGAGGGTGTCCTCCCATGTGTTACCTAAGCACATGCTGTAAAGAAAACTGTTAAATAGTGGTTGTGTGTTTGCATGGTTCACTGGTTGGAATGACAATATTGGCATTGCAGGGAGAGTTGGATTTAACTCCCCACATCTTTAGAGTGCTCTTCAGACAAATGTTAATTTTGGTGAAAAAAAGCTGGATATTATAATATTTTTTAAAGACAGAAGAGGTGAAAGGACACACAAATATCACTCCTTCTGCTCTCAGGAATCCATTATTTATGTAATAAAGCAAATTAAGTTATTGTAGTCACTGCAGAACAAGCTATTGCCTGTCCTCTTTTGTCTAGCTTCTGAACAATGAAAGTTATCTGACCTTTAAGCTGTTACTAGCTCAGGACCCACTGTCTGGCATCTTCAAATTAGTGGGGTTGAAAAAGAGAAATGGGGAGGGTGGGTTGAAAATGAATTCTGACATCAAGGGCAGGTAAAATAATTTTCTGGCAGGTGATCTTGCAGAGGAGAAGGAGGAGGGAAAAAAAGATAGGGATCTTGGGGGGGGCGGTTATAGTTAGATGTGAAATTCAATGTATTTAAACTAGCAGCAGAGATAGACTAGGAGGCTGAGTGTCTGAGACAGCTGAAGTTGCATGTTAAATAGAGTTTATGAGACGACTTTGCCATTTCTCACCTGCACTGTCACAGTCAGCACATGTGAGTGTGTAGGTGAGTGGGGGTGTATGTAAATAATAATTCCTCCTTATTTAATATACATTAAACCTGAAAAGGGACAGAAATATGAGTTAGCAGAGTGCTGCAAAATGTGAAAGTAATTATGTAGTAGTTATCCTCAACATTTCCATCTTTAAAGTGGTTTTGAACTGCTTAAGTGCAGCAGTTACTGCAGACTGTGATTAGATAAATGGATGCAAATGGTAATTGTAACTGATGAATGATTGATGATGGCTTTATATGTTTATCATTATATACCGTTGTAAACACTTTCTTCCTCAGCAAGGATGGAGCCTGTAGGCAAAATGATGATGTATCGAATATGAATTCAAACTGTAGTATCTTAAAGAGTATACAGGGCCAATATTGTAGGCTGGGATAACCACAGAGCTGTTACCTGAGTAACTGGTGAACTTTGCCATTGATATCAATGGGCTGAGCACCAAACTTCTTTCAGCTGTTGTTTACGGCCTGAGTACTGTTGAATGATGGTTTTGGGTGGGGCAGACCCCCTGATCCACTACTCAAAAGAAGAGGAGATGCCATTTCTCTTCATTCTTCTATTACTTCTCATGGCTCCTGCCTTTTTTCTCAACTTTCCAGTGTCCTGTATCCTCAAGTTAAAGTCAACTTTTGTGAATTTCTTCTGTCCTGTAGATCATTAAGTTCTATGAGACATTTACAATGCAGTATTTGACAGCCCCAGGAGTGAATGTCATACACCCCCCCATTGTAAGAGCCATTTGGGACGGAACAACTATGTTTCGATAATTGGAAGTTGGTGGGAACAAGGAGACAAACAAGGATGTCCCTAGAAAAGCAGGGTGGGATAAGAGGTTTGTATAATCTGAATGATGCTATAATTCTATTTGATTTGTCACCTACCATTTGCTAATTATTAATCACAGTAACAACATTTGGTGGTTAGATTAATTTAAAGGGATTTTCATTGCAGCAGCTTGAGTTTAATATCAGCTCTTTGGGTATCATACAATGCAAAAAGTAACCTGTGGCAATTAAATTACAGGCTAAGTCTTCATTCTACATAAATTGTTCTATTCACTGAGGAAAAAATAAGCTGGATATTACCAAAGAAAAGCCCCAGATCATTAGCAGCCTTTGCTCCCTGCTCTGTTCACTTCACCTGCAGTGCTGAAATCTGTCTGTTATTTTTCCTATGGCATTGTAAAACTGACAATGAACTTGCTGGTTTTTCTGTCATGTGCCTGCCCTTGTGCTTGTGTAAAAGAAGTGAATTAGGTTCTGTTTTGTTGACCTTTTAGATGCAAGGGAAACGGTAGTCCTGTTTGCTTACACATCAAATGCTGCCAGGCTGTTGTCTGCGTTAACCTTTGTGGAGTACCCTGATGTCACTGTTACCCTCACCAGCAACACAGGTGCCAGAGAGACTTGAGAAGGGATAAATTGGAGGTGCCATGCAAAACAGCTCAGCTAAAGACATTTTTCCCCTGCACTGAAGAAAGGGTATTCTGTATATCTTTAACTACTTAGCTGATCCGTGAGTCCTGTAATTTGCTTAGCTAAACAGAACTGCAAAACAGATGGTTTCTAAATTTGGGGAAAATAACCATTTCAGTATTTTTTCCTTGTGCAGTCTGCAGTTATGCTTTAGTACTGAAATTATTTGAAAAATAAACCGGAAAATAAAACTGGGATCTTTACCAACTGAATACTAATTTCAGGAACATACAGTTTTTAGTGTGTGTTAGGTTTTCATCCGCACGTTTATCCTAAGATTTGTTTATGCTCTGATTTAGTGTTTCTTGCTGCTTACTTGCATAAACACTACCAAATCAGTCAGTCGGAGTCACCAGTGTATTTAGCTCCCAGCTGCATTTGCTAATAAAAGGAAGAATGACAAGTTCCCTCCTTCACAGAGGAGGAAGTGGAGAAACATAAGGAAATAATTCATTGCACTTACATAGCACCTGCTATCAGCAATCTATATAGGCGCTTTACCAAATGTAAGTGCATTACCTCATCTAGAAAACATTTTTGTTATGAGAAACTGCTTCATTCCCAATCTCTTCCCTGTGGAAACTGAGTCACGGAGCATTTGTCTGGTCTGAGATTGTAAGTGAAGCAAATCAAAAGGTAGGAATCCTAGTATCCTGGACTTTGGGATTGTTTTTTATCCTGATAGAAGTAAAATAGGACGAAGGAATTCACTGTTTGATATTTAGTATTTTTTTAATATTTATTTAACGTTATCGTATATAGTTACTATTTCCAAAGTGTATCTAATAAAATTATATTTAGAAATGCTGCTTTCTCTTAGAACATATGGTCAACTGTTAGTCATTTTGTATGTGCCCATCCCTGAACTAAAGAGGTTGTGTAGGTGTAAAAATGGAGTTAAGTTCAGTTTCCTAAAACTCAAGCATAATATTTGATCTCTACTTTAACAACCCTTTAACAGTTAGTTGTTAGTGTGAGAGCACTTGTGTATACTCAGGTAACCTTTGAGATAAGTCATAGCCCAGGAACTGAAATTATTTTGGGTTGGGGATTACTAGAGGGAATTTGGGGGATATGACTAATTTGACTCAAGTCTTTGCTGCCTCAAGCAAGCGTACCGTGCAATGCCTAGGCAGGCTCCATCACGCAAGGCAGAGCTGGGCTGTGGAACTCATTTCCACAGGATACTGTGTGGACCACAGATATAAATGGATTCAGGAAAAAACTTGACAAATTAAGGAAGAGCAATCCAGTAAACACAGTGATGCAGTCTCCACCTCAAGAAATCCCTAAGCTACAGGTCCTTTGAGGAAGGGTGTGCTGAGGGAAATATCCCCCCATATTGCCTTGTCTTTAAAGTTCTTTCCTGAATACCAATTATGGACCATTGCCTGAGGCTCCTGTGTCAGTGTCCTACTAAGATAAATCTTTGGAAGGACAGCAGTGGCTGCTTTTGTGCTCTTTTTGGCCCTTAGAGTCTGTAGCTCTTTCTCCTGCTGAGAGAGCAGTTATATTCTTCCTTTCGGGCTTCTCTTCCAAGCTGTTTTGTCCTGTGCCCAGATTAGGGACTCATCATTTCAGTTTAAATTGGCCTTTCTTGGACAGAGGACTAGAATTATATGCCCTTCTTCAGAAAACATTCCCTTGTACAAGGTACTGCCTGTACCGTGGCGATAATATGTTTATCTCTGTTGAAAACATGTAACCTGCCACATCTTTTTTTTAACATCTCTAGGCTCTTTCTGCTAGTGCAGTGTTGGGCTGCTGTAAAATACAGCCTTCCATTGCTTGCTAAATTGTCAAACTCGGCAATTGAGAGTCTGCCTCAGCATTTTAATAGGCTTTGGCTGCAAAGGTTTCAGAGGAGGACTTTTGCTCCTTTACTTGAAAACCTGCTTTCTAGTTGGGATTTCCAAAGGTTGCATTGTATATCTGCAGGCATCAATGGAAGAGGGTTTATGGGCCAAAAGCGTGGAGTCTCAAGCAGAGAATGAGTTGGCTTCCCTTCTTACTCTCTCCTGAGTTTTCAGAATTTTCAACAGAGAAAACTGTTTGGGTTTGTTTGTTAACCGAAAACTGGTGCGATTGTAGCTTCCCTTCCAGAGGCTGTGAAGTAAATACACATGGTGTAACAGGGCATGCAGCTACAAGAGCACCTAAAATCTTGAGCTGTAAGAGTAGAGGTATACGTAACTGAAAGCAATAGCCATATTATGCCTGAGGAAGTTGATCTTTCATTAAATACTCTTGTTAAGCTGTGGTTGCTGACCTCAAGTGCATTCATAGCAGCTCACCTGACAGGTGGAAACTCTTTACTACTTTCCTTAAGCCCTCTTTGAGAAATGTTTAAATTGACTTTGAGTTCTCTTCAAATTCATCCCCTTTCTCTGGTGTATGTAATCTCTGCTGGCTCAGAGGGAATGCTTTTGGGCAGGATATAGCTGTGAAGAAGGCTTCTGTCTAGCCCATGTTGCTTTTAGAGTTGTAGTTTTTATGTAAATCAGTTTTAGGGCTGAAACTGCAGATGAGATGTTCCATGGGTACCTTCTTGGCATGTTGCATCACTGACTTGAAAGGTAAAACTACAGTATAATAGCCACTTGATGGTGCTTTGTAAAGGCTGTAATGTCTCTTTATTTTGCTGCAGATATAGTAGCAGCTGGCAGGAGCATAAGGTTGCAGAATTCTTACCGCAGCCGTTATAACTCTGTGGCTTTTATGCTACTACATAACATTTATATACAGGGTAATGGGAAAGGAAGGTGAGTGAAATGTATTTGCACATTGTAGTAACAAAATCCCAACATTGACAGGTTATATTTTATTCCAGGAGAAATGCCACTTTTGGGGTTTCATCTGATGTCATAATTTGCAGCTTGATTGGTTGTTCTTGTGATCGTTGGCCTGTTGTGTAATAACCAAAATTTCAATAACCTGTTTGTCTTGAACTGCCTTGTCATGAGTTTACATCTAAATCTGTAAAATATTTCAACTTCAAATTTAGAAGGGTAATTGAATTATTCTATAGGAAGCAAAATGTGTTATTTTTCACGTCTTTCTAAAAGATCCGGGTATTTTAGCACCTTGCCTCCAAGGAACATCAGGTGGATGATACCCTTCACATCCATATGTGTAGCCATCACCATGCAAAAGAAAACCTTCTCTCTTCAGTCTGATTTTTGAATCAGATGCTTTGACTAAAGCATTACAGAGCTAATGTATAAAGTAATTGAAGTAATATCGAACAGAGGATTGTGAATTTTTCCCATATGCAGAAAAATTATGGACATTAGTTTTGCACCTTTTTTTTTTTTTTTTGTCATCTCTTGGGTCTGGAACCTATGCAGCCTCTTCTCTACAACAAAAGATAAAAAGAGAAAGGAAAAGAAGAAAAAAAAAAGGTCTTCTGTGGATAGAGGCACGTCTGTAAATGTAGACAGGACATATATATATGGGGAGTGGATTTAGATTATCAGAGACACTTCATTATCTAGTAATCAGCGGAATCTACCTTAAGGGAATTAATGTTAAATTTTGGGTTGAAGTAGCTCATACCGGTTTTTTTGGTTTTTCTCTTTTGTTTTTTTGTTGGGTTTTTTTTTTTCCTTGCACCACCTAACTCTGGCAGAAAGCTTATTCCCTAAAAGAAAGCCCCTGAGGGTAAATACCTAATCATCCCAGGTGACCAGTAGAGTGGTGATTGACCCCAAGCAGGTACAGTTTCTCGTCCAAAAGTTACATCAGAATCACCACTTTGCTTTTTTGTAGTGTTACTTTGTGCTGTATGAGTCATACCATCTGCATCCCATATTTGCCTGTTCTGTATGCTTCTGTAGCCTAAATTACTCTGTCTCCCCACCATTCAGGTATAATCATATATTGGAAGAGAAATAGCCCATGACTTGAAAGTTACAAACATGAATGGTTCTCAGTTTCTGTCCTGGTTTCAGCTGGGATAGAGTTAATTGTCTTCCTAGTAGCTGGTACAGTGCTATGTTTTGGGTTCAGTATGAGAAGAATGTTGATAACACAGTGATGTTTTCAGTTGTTGCTAAGTAGTGTTTAGACTACAGTCAAGGATTTTTCAGCTTCTCATGCCCAGCCAGCGAGAAAGCTGGAGAGGCACAAGAAGTTGGCACAGGACACAGCCAGGGCACCGGACCCAAACTGGCCAAGGGTGTATTCCGTACCATGGAACGTCACATCTAGTATAGGAACTGGGGGGAGTGGGGGCGGGGGATCACCGCTCGGGGACTGGCTGGGTGTCGATCAGTGGGTGGTGAGCAATTGCCCTGCGCATCATTTGTACATTCCAATCCTTTTATTATTGCTCTTGTCATTTTATTAGTGTTATCATTATCATTATTAGTTTATTCTTTTCTGTTCTATTAAACCGTTCTTATCTCAGCCCACGAGTTTTACTTCTTTTCCCGATTTTCTCTTCCATCCCACTGGGTGGGGGGGAGTGAGTGAGTGGCTGCGTGGTGCTTAGTTGCTGGCTGGGGTTAAACCATGACAGTCTCATATCCTGGGCCTTACAGAAAGGTAGCAAAACAGCCGGTCCTTTGTGGTGAGCAATGGCAGTACTGTGCTCGGCAGGATAGTGAAAATTCTTGGATTTCAGGAATCGAGTTGCCCCTCTTGGAAGAGTGATATGTAATGAGTGATGTGAAATAAGTGATTTTTCCCATGTGATAAATTGAAAAGAAATAGATGGGAAGAGATTGATGCAGAAGCTCCTGCCCCCTAATCAGTGGTTCAGCTAACATACAGTACTAGCAGGAAATTTCCAAGCTGCTGATTGTATTGCTTCAAAAAAAGAAAAATCATCCCATTGCTTGAAAATGCAGTGTTTTGTCTTGGAAAGAAAAATGCATTAAATTATGGTACTTAGTATTTTAGACCTTCTGCCTTGTCAGATTAAGGTTCGCTGGAGCTAGCAGAGGCTGATTCAAATATATAGTTTCTGCCATAGCCTGGAGATGACATTTTAGTCTCCACTGTCACTAATCTAGCTGGGAATGACAATCACAGTGATAATTACATGGGAACTCCAGAGTCTCAGAGGCAAAGCAAAGCAGATTCTTCTCCATAGAGAATTTGCTTCTTGAACAACCAAAAGCAACAAATCAAATCCTCCTGTGTCTAACTGATGCAGGTCGCCTGATACAATCGGATGACATTTTGTATCAAAGCAAAGCTAATTATTAGTAGAATTCTATTGCCTTGCATATTTTAGTTTTGGAACACATACATATTCATTATTCTGTCTGCTCTTGAAAGACTTAGCAATTGGTTATTACAGTTAGATAATTACTAAATACATCCTGTTCTTCTGGAACTTGGATGAAATGCAGACTCAGGAGCCAGCAGGGAATACTCGGCAAAACTGAACTGTGCTAAATCGAAAACTGATGAGAAAGTACTGCTTTCTGCAATGCACAATTTCACTTTGGAGCACATTGGGCTGAGGTGGTCTCGGGTTTTGTTCAGCACTGGTTGTGTGTGACTACGCTGTGTTCCTTCAAAGTGAGTGCCTGGGCAGCAGTATGTGATCCTACCTGATTGCCTTGTCCTTGGCTGCATTTAACATAATAACATACAACATGTCATGTCCACAGCAGATACAAACCATCACTAATGCTCCTGATGTGAGGATGGTGGAAGATCCGAAAGAGTGGATAATTTATTTGAGTAATGGAACTGTCCATAGTTAAAACAGAAAAAAACACAAACACTTCTTGGAATATCTTTGTGTTTCCATCCATATAGTCAGTCTTTAGGGTTTAGGACAATATTTCCCTGGGAAAATATTCTAGCTATGTCAGAACTACCTAGATTGGGGGGGGGGGGGGGGGGGGGTTTTTACCTTTGAATTTGGTTGGGAAGTTACCAAAATTACAAACCAGGAAAAAGAGACTTCTGGTGAGATTGGTGTGCCCTTTCCCATAATTACTCCTAGTTCTGCTTTAAGGCTTGTTTGTCTCACAAACCATTTATAGAGGATGTTACCAGCTTTTGGTTGGCTGTGTATTTTTTAGCCCGAAATGAGTAAATGCATGTGCAAACATAGGTGCAGTGAAATGTTGCCTATTAAAAACTGAACTCATAAAAATCTGTTCTAAAAGTAATAGACAATCAGCATCTTCTTCTATAGAGGAAAATCAATTTAAAAAGAAACAACTCTGAATATAATTAAACATCGTAACTCTGGTTTATATGTGTTTAATAGGTATAATAATACTTACCTACTGTATCTCACAGGAGCCTTTTGAAGTTTAATTAATTAGCATTTATAAAATCACACTGAAATCCTAAGATGAAAATAAACTCCAAGTACATTGTATTGTTTCTGTTGGTTTATGAGCAATTTTGAGAAAAACCTGGTACTTCCAGAGATCCGGAATGCATTTTAGTGTTCCATCATAATTTTACATTCACATAAAGTTAGCTTCTTGTTGTTTTCATAAGATTTTTCTCCTCCTAGAATCAACACTTAAGGCTGTTGTTTGCCTAAAACCCAAAATATGTATTTAAAGCAACTTTTAATGTTAGCTAAATACCATTTCTTTCCTAAACCTTTTTTGGTTTAATTTCCTTTGGAATCATGAGGCATAAATTACAAGTGCTTACAGCCAGTCTCAGTGACAGTATTAACATAAGCTCAAACTATGCAGTATAGTGGTATTCAGGGCAACTTCTTAACTAGCGGGAAGATTGTTAAAAGTCTTGTGATAGGTCTCAGTAGTTTATATTTCCTCATTACAGCAAACGAGTCCATCAGCCTGTTCCTTTTTGAAAGGAAGTTTTGCAGGAAAAGTAAGCAAACAAACAGCTGCAGAGCCTCAGTCTTCTGTAGGAACAGAAATTTGGGGAGCAAGAGGGGTCCCCAGAAAGGATGGCATCACAGCTGGTTCTTTAAGTGTTTTAAAGATGAACTATTAATCAGTTTTGAAATTAGACCGCATCTTTAGTTAACTAGAGAATCTAAAACCTTTCTGTGTGTAGGGGAAAGGGGCAGAGATGTGAGATGGGCTGGCCTAGAAGTAGAAAAGCGTATTTTCACTTGTGTTGGGTAGATGCTTGTTTTTTCTTTGGGTTCATGCTTGTGACAACATATTCTTAAACCCAGGAAATCCTTTTAAAGGTATATAAATATATATATTTTTTCCCTCTTAATAGCTACAGTGAAAAAAGGCAGTATCCGGACTAGGTTATATAGAAGGTTATTGTTTCTTAAATCAGCCCTACTTTTTTTGTTTTGTTTTTAAACTGACATCTCTACCTTTTAATCTGGTTTTATGATGATTGCCACTACACGGATAGCTTCATGTACACATCTTCAAAGAAATAACTCCTTTAACTAATGATACTGATGAGTAATTTGTGTCACAGGTCTATAGTCTGAGGCAGGAGGAAGGACTTATCACCAGAATTAGCCAACTGAAGGCTTAGGAATTGCCAGGTGGCTCTGTCACCTCACAAAAAGCTCTAATAATTCTTAATATTTATTATGAGTTATGGAGGACCCTTCACTTTCAAGCAGCACTCTCTTCAACACTCCCCATGACTCTCACAGATTTAGGAAATGGAGGAGGACAGAGTCTTCATTATGTACGAAGTGTTTAGCACTTCTGTGATTTTTATGATCTGATGTCAACATGAATATCTATTGCCATGAATATCCAGTGCCTGTGTTCTGGATAGTTGTTCCAATATTCTGTCTCGATTTGATCTCATAAGAAAAAGATTTTTTTATTATACTCCATTAAGGTTTCCATTACATTTTAGATTAGAAACATCATAGTCCAGTGGATGGGGAACTGTGCTAGGAATCATTAGACTCGGGCATTTTCTCAGGTTTTGCTGGGTAACCCAGGGCCACTCCAAGCATACTTCTCTGTGCTTCATTTTCCCCACTTCAAAAACAGGAGTAATGCCACTGACACTCTTTAAGTGCTGTGAGACCTACTGATGAAAATTTCTGTACAAAAGTTAATGGTACCAGTGTTATTCCTGACTGGGTCACTGAATACGCTGTGTAACTGCAGCAGAAGACTGCACTCTCCATTGGTTTGCTTCTCTTCCCATCTTCTCACTGTCTTCATTCCTTTGGTAGTTTTTTCAGGATTGGGACGATCATGTGGTTTTTGTTTGTACAGTGCCCAGCACAATGAAGTCTGAAGGCAATGACTGCTATCACACTGGTAATTAAAGCTGAACTTAGTAAATTGATGGGATGGTTATGTTAATAGCCTGTAAATCCCTCCTGCACAGAACTGGATTGTTCTTAACTTGCTGAGTTTTTGTACTTGTGGCATTTTGATCTTGCAGGTTTTCTCACTGTGTAGAATGCAAACTGTTGATTTTTAGGCAAGTTGGGATACTTAGAGAGAAAACGCAGCAGCCATAGATCAGTTTTTTAAGTATATTGGCTCCATTGGTTTCACAAAGCTGGTCTTAGGTATTTGTTTCTCTGTCTTGCTATATTTACAAGCTCCTTTGCCTTTTCAAGTGAAACTCTTTAAGATCTTGTAATCAAACCACAGACAGCTAACTTGTTCTTTATTTAAACTACAGTGTTTGCATGGCCTGTACTTCCAATTCTGTGTTATTTAAATTCGGGGCGGGGGGCGGAAATTGCCATTGAATATTTTAGGTTGTAGTTTTGGCTTTAGACTTAGAGGAAAGAGTGTTTCTGTTCACTCTGTTTAAGCAAGTACTTAAACATATAATGACTTGAAAATGCCTCAGTTCTCATCAGATTTAACAGTAGTGCTGCTGAAAGACTCTTGCCAGCTCTAGGGATTGGGATTGTAGCAATGCATTTTTAGAAGCGAGAAGATTAAGCCCATGAGATCTGCAGGCAGTAAAACTCTGAACAGACCATCAATCTCCACAGCCTAAAAGGTACTCCTCTGGCCTTCAGCTGGCTCCGCACCTATAGGGCATGTGAAGGAGCCAGCTGTGCAGTCCTTACCTGGCCCTGCGTACCCAGGGAGTCCCGGTACTCGGGCATTGCCCCAGCCATTTCACTGCAGCAGCAGTCAGCGCTGAGGACTACCTGAGATGTTTCAAAGAGGGATCCAAGCAGAGCTGCTGAACGGGTAGAGGGTTTGCCTGTCTCCGGTCTCTGCTGCTTTTCCCTGAGTCTTTAAAATTCCTGCGATACCCACAGGTTTTTCTGAGGTGAAATGACCTATAAATATATCAGACTCTTTGAAGATATGTTGTCCTATGCCAGTCAAAAGGATAAAGACATACTATCCTTACTACTAAAAATAATTGGAGAGGCGCCAGCAAGGAGCCAATTTAGAGAAATTATTGCAGTGAGATAGATCCCTACATAATTGATATTTGGTATGGACAGATTTATGGAGGTAGCTGTTACAATCCTATTAAATACTTAGCTGAAGCACTTAGCTCTGTCACTTTTATTAGCACAGTTTTGCACACTCTTTCCATGGTAATTTGAGCTGTGTATTTTTTTTATCCTTTGTGTGACTTCCTGCATTGCAGAAAGACATCTTTAAAACTCCCAGTGTCTTCCTCGTGATAGGCAGATTGCATTGACATGGTCTTCACACAGGAGCAAGCACCTTTTTCTTGTCCTGCCTTTGGCGGTACTTCCCCCCTCCATCTGGACAGATCTGCTGGGTTTTTTTTCCTCACTACATGCCAGAAACATACTGCATATCTAATATATTGTGTTCAAAGAAGCCGAATTTGCTTTTTTAATACAAGCTCTTATCTCTTACCAAGCATAGATCTACAAATACTGTACTATGTCCCCTACAGCTATTCTCTGTTTAGAGATTCTTCATCATGTGTCGGACAGATGGCACAATCAGTGGGTTGTATCAGAGCATTAAAAAAAGAAATTCTTTCTTGCTGCTTCTACCCAGACTGTTTTGAATTCAGTGAGATGCAACAGCTGTAACACAATCTTTCAATGACAACTCCGAACATGGTGGTGGGGAGGGTGTTGCTTCATTTGAAAGTCAAAAAATATGTAGGAAAAATGGCATTAAAAAAGAAACATAAAGGGCTTTAACAGAGTTATGAAGGTTGCAAGGTTAAGAACCTGACTTTTCAGAGTTGTTTGTTCTCTCAGCTGTCTGGGATCACAGGTGGATCTCCATTTGCAGCTGCCAATACAAACAATACAGCACTGGTTTTCCTTCTGTCGAACACTTATGACTGCTCCATCATTTGTTATTAAATAAGGTATCTGGTACTTACAGAAGCCTTGCCAAAGCATCAAAGACACTTGTATTCTTAGTGAGCATGATAGAAAAAGTAGCATTTATAATTTAAATGTTTGCTGAGAGGACAGCTCTAGGTTTCTGTATTGGGCATCTGTTGTGCCTGACCATTACCAGCTCTGCAGGCATGAAATTTGTTTTTCATATCAAAGAACCTGAAATCTTTGATAACTGTTAAATGATATATAAAAAAAATAGATCTTGTGTTTTAGTCCTCATCCTACACAAGCCCTAGCAGTCATTTCTTTGTATGCTTTGTTCCCACCAATCCCCGTCACTCCTGCCCCCAAGAGAAGTGGTCCTAGTGCAGCTCCTGTCATGGGTCTCAGCTTCCCACAAGGAAGAAATGCAGTCAGCAAAAGCAGCAGTGACAAGCTGCCAGTATGCACAGGGTAGTGAGTATGGTCTTGACAAAAGGTTGGAAGAAAGATGAGGGTCTCTGCAGAGCTGGCAAGGAGCCACACTGCAGGGATGAGGGTGGTTGGAGGAAGCAGGGAGGCACTGGGGGAGCTCCTGCCTTCTGACTGCCAGCTGAGTCGTCCTGGAAGGCCCCCAACTGCTGCTCGTCTTCTCCCGAGAAGAAAGCCTGGCCTGAGATTTGTAAAAGAAGCATCCTGTCCCTTTGTATCTCCAGCTGCCCATTTTATACAACATACCATAGGGAGGAGATAAATGTTCGTTCTTGCTTGCGTCATTATCCACTTTCTGTAGAACATAGCTTCTCAATTCATGTCCCTCCAACCTTCATGTTCCCTGGTTATATCACTACAGTCAGACTGCTCCTGGAACACTGCTTTTGGTGCTTTTATTCCTAGAAACTGCAGCTTTTTAAGCTAATCTTATATCCCTGCCCAGGTAAACTTGAGCTATATGAGAAGATGCTCTCAGCTAACACAGGGAATTACACAAGAATAACTGTATCAGTTTAAATTTGTATTCTATTTAAATCTGAATATTTTTTCACATTAGCAAGTCGTAAAAGAAAGGAAGCTTTTAATTTAGTCTGTTAACAGCAGGGAAGATGAGAGTACAGACTAGAAGCAGCCATTCTTCCCTTTGTGTTGTTGCAATATTCAATTCTCTACCTGCACTGTGTGGGAGGCAGTTTGGATTCTGGGACAGGCTTGATATTTCTGCTAAATGATCAGCAGGTAAATGATTGTGCTGATATTTAATTGTCACCTTTTAGGTTCAATAGTTTAACAAGTCACTGTGACAGATGAGGTGGCTGTTGCATCTCAAAGCTGTTCAGGTAGCATTTACTTTGTCTCACCCCGTGCACTTCTTCAAAGCTGTCTTCATAACTGTGATGACTAGAGAGGGCAGCAAGGAAAAGGAAAGGATTGTGCAGCTGTGGGTGCATCCTGGCAAATGCAGAAAGTCCTGCTAGAGGTTCTTGACCCAGATTTTGACCACAGAAGTTCACACCGTCCTGTGTAGTACTGTGATGTTCTGTGAAGCTAATGCTGCCAGCTCACTGAGAGATGGGACTCCAAATCACTGTGAGAAACACCAGCCAGCAGTTTGACAACTCAATGTTCATTACACTGTCCTTTTTCTACCCATACTATTATCATTTTCTCAAGTAATTATTATTGCCCTCCTGGACAGTTGGTTAACTCTCTAAAATTCTGCTACATCAGAAGCAGGGGAACTTGCCCTTTTCCAACATGTTCAGCAACACTGACATTGTTTTTTATTGGTCTGTGCATTTTATTATACTTCTTTCCCCATGACAACAGGAAGCGGTGAACAGCTGGCCAGCTGCAAAAGTGCTTGTGCAACCAGAGAAGGTTGGAAAAGGGAGGGGAGGGCGTCTGGTTGAGAATTGCTTGCCAGCTTTACTGCAGAATTATGATTAAAATGTTTTGTTGAGAGTTTAATATATGTGCACGTGAGAGTCAGCAAAACAGCTTGGGCTGCCTTCTGTTTCCTTCTCTAGTTGTTTAGCGTACAATTTCTCAAACGTCACATTTAGCATAATAACTCTGCTTTCATTCGTATGATATTAATCTGACTTTTAACTCCTCTTCCTGTTGCACTTTAAATGAGCTCCCAATGCAACACCAGATTTGGGGGTTTGATTTACCTCTTCCTTTGCCTAGCACTAATCCCACATCACTTCTTGTGGACTTGGTCTAGGTGGGCAATAGAGTGAACAGATGGAAATGATGGTTCCACTGGAGAAGCCTGTAATTCCTAGTGCAGGAGAAACCAAAGGGCTCTCTGGGAACTGAGGTCACTCTTTTTATTAAGAGTCCATCAATATACAGCTCATAAACGATCAGTAGCTCTTTGGATGGATGTAAATCAGAAGTTATAGTTTATGTTACTCAAAGCATTGCAGGCTGCTTTTGACAATATTTTAGATGTTTTCATGATGTGCATATAATCAGATGGAATACCATTGCATCCTTGCCTTCACAGCAAGGGATCCAGGGATCCATACATGCACACATAATCCATTACAGACAGTTTTGATGTAGGTACTTCAAACTTATAACAGTTATTGCATTCCTCTCAAAATATAAGTAGGAAAATACATAGGAAATATAACATTTAGAAGTGGAGAAGGGACAAGGGATTAAGGGATAAATTGCCTGTCCACAGTAGTGCTGTTAGGAAAATGTAGATACCCATGCTGTAATTCATCTTGCCAAACGTTAGAGGTCTGCAGCTAGCTATTCACAGTTGCTCCTTTTATGCTCAGTAGATGAGTGGGCAGTTTGAGAGTATAATTTATTTGATTTACTTCAGATGTTTACCTTAAGATGAGTCACACCCCCTATACGGCTACAGCCTTAGGGCAATGTAGGTGTTTGCATTTACTCAGGTGAATCTCACCTCCATTTACTCATCTGAGTGGATTTTTTTTTCAGGAGGAGGAAGTACTTTATGAATTGCCATCATTCTTATTTCTGCATATTTTCAGAGGGTTTTCACTGTGGGCACAAATGTGTGCATTTTTAAGTCCATACTTCATTTAGAGATTTTTCCTCTCCAACATACAAGGTCAAAATGCTTCATCCTCCTGTCCTCTGCAGAATTTGAAATTGGCTGTGTGGGGAATGGTTGCCATCTCACACCTGTGATGATCTCTAAAGATGACTGTTACTGTGCTGACAAACACTTCCTTAATGTTTTCTTAATGCAATTGACTTTTTTTCTAAAGTGTTTTATTAATAATTGGTGCAACTCAGAAAACTGAAAAATGAGTGCAGGTGTGGCATTTTCATGCTAGCAAAGATACAGCACTTGCTTTTCTGTGTTTCTACTGGCTGTAAATCAGAACATTTAATCAAGAGCCTTTATAATAAATTTTAAAGGTCACTTTTGCAAAAGCAAAAAAATACCCAACAAGATAATGTGGATGTTATTGCTCTGATTATTTTTTTTAATTCTTTTTTTTTTTTTTTTTAGAACAGAAGGCTAATTAATTGCCCAAGCTTAATAGCAGCCCTGCTCGGACTCCCCTCTGTTCTGAAATCAGCACTGTGGGTTGTGGTTTGTTGTTTTGAATAGCTAGTAAAGCTGTCAATCTCTATGAAATCCATTTCTGAATTCAGAAGACTTCTACACCCTGAAATCTGTGATAAATGTTGAAAAAATAATTATATAATTTACATGAAGTTGTGGAGGGAAGTGGTACTTGTTTTTCCCAACTTATTTTTACCCCCTTTTCTTTACTATGTGTTGCTTTTTGTTGTAATTTTTCATCTATGTTTGGTATGTTCTTTTGTTTTGTTTGTTTTAATCCAGGGCATAACAAGGAGTGCTAGAACAGGGAATTAAGAATTAACTCAGTAATCTGACTGTTAGCACCTTCCTCATTTTCAGCTTCACTGGAAAATAATGAATATCATTTGATGCCCTGCTCCAACTCCTTAAAGAGGTGAGGAATAATCTTCAAAGTTGGTTTAAAGTAAAGGAAGTAGTTTGTTCCCCTTCCCTGAAACTCAGTCTCGCTACTTTATTATTCAAAATGTAAAAGCTGATATAAGGCATAATATCCTGGATATTAAACAAGCCTCTCTATTTCCAAACTACCAGTAGTCCTGATGGTGTCAGCTCCTCTTCCTCCTGAGAGTAACCTACTCTCAGTCATGTTTTGGAAAGGCTACTTCTATTAACTGGAGTATTTTGGAGAGATTTTTAAAGGCATAACAGAAGAGTAGGAGTCCTGTTGTATTCCATGCCTTGGTACATCCTTAAGATCTTCAGGAGCCTTGGAAATTTTAGCATTAGTCATTCGCTTTTCTACTGTTTTTTTTACCAAGTGCAGTAGTTATGGTTTTGGCTTTCTGAAGTTAACTGGGCTGAAAAGAATCCTTACTTTACTTAGGTGATGGGATGATCATGATTTCTAGTCAGGATTAATATATGTCATTGTATTCTTCAACATGTAATGTTTTTCTGAGTTCATTACATGATAGCTTGGAAGTTCCCCTTTCTTAAATGCTTCTTTGACAAATCTATGTCCTTAAGATTTCAAGATCCACATTTCTAGTTTTAAATAAAAAATTAAATGTTGTGCCCTAAATCTGCCTCTTGACTTAAATCTAATTTCTTGAGCATGTCCACTTTCATGGAGGCAGTAGAGACAACACACTGTGTGTTTCTGCATATGAATGGCAGCAAATACAAAAAGAAAGTTTAGAATCCAGTGGTTAATTGCTGATTTTACATGTAGCAATCGTTTGACAGATCCTCACTTGCTGAATGAACAGGTTTTCCAAATGCAGCATTTTGGACAAATTTCTTGTTGACTTGTTTTCCCTTAATGCAGAAATTTGGTTTTGAATTAATTTAACCTGCAGGATATCCAACTTCGGCACTTGAAAGTCTCTAGTTCTGTTACTATTTTCATTTTCTACATATTCTTATCATGGCCTGACACCACCTGGTTTGGCTGTTCATCCCCATTCTTTGTGTTCTCACTTTCGTGTTTCTCCAGTGAATACCAGAGAACTCTATGAAACCACGTACAAGTAAAAGAGTTTTTTTCAAAAATTAATAATGAACAACTCTTTCAGTAGTAATAATAATGGCCCATAGTTTAGGACACAGCACATAGTAACACTGAATTGTCAGTGCACTTTACAAACCAGCATTCCTGCAAACTGAATAAAAACCGTTCATGTGAAATATATATGTCTGTCTTGGTTGAAAAGTAGCTGATGTTCTGCTTGAGCTTCTAGAGTATGTTAAACCTCAGAGAGCACTGAGATATAAAATTGATGCAAATCCTAAAAGTCTCAAGGAAGCAGAGCAGCTTTGCTAGCCGGAGAATCAATGCTGCACGTAGGAGGAGACTGGTGTGCCAAAAGTTGCCAGTATGATGTACTTCAGTATAAACATGTGCTGAATGTGAAATGTGACTTTGAAACATACTGTTTACAAAGTAAATACTTCCGCAGACAAGGAGGTTGGATAAACTTTCAGTCACACATATTGACGAGGAGCATATAAGCTGTGGGCTACAGAGGTTACTGTATTTTGCTTTGCTTTGCTTTAAACAGGTATAAGTCATAAATTACTCAGCCCCAGTAGGGTACTTTCTGATTTACGCTGTAACTACTAGAAGCCAGGATGAGCCTGATGTTGATTTTGTGCACTTTTGAGCAAGGGGTAGTGTTTAAACTGCAACTTCTCAAGAGTAGCCATGCTGACTTGTATACCCATGCATGTCTGAAGTGGGGAGACGTTTGATGACCCTTCCCTTCTTTAGATGGAAAAAACACTCTCCTGCTTATACATCATTACATAAAGTGGAAACCAACATCTTTCTCTTTATCTCAGAAGTTGTGACACCTGAACGGGTTACAAGAAAGAAGCTAGGCAGTATCCCTCCCACCCTTCCTTCTTCTTCCCTGGGATGTACCTTTGCATTACAGAGTGCAGTTTTCTTACTCATTGGAGGTGTAATCCCTGTCAAACTCTAGGTCTATAACAGCTGTTCTTCAAATCTTGGCATGTAAATATTTAACAGTGCTTATGAATTAGACCCTTCCTCATGCAGTTAACTAAAAAAAAGAAACCAAACCAAACCCTTGTTTGCACGAACCAGTGTATCCAACTGTAAATGCAGTGTAAAATCAAGGATGGCACTAGCGTGCAATATCCTGCTTAGAGATCAGTTGCCTACAGTAGTGCTCAAAGACATTGAAATCTGAAGATTTCTGTCATGAAGGAGGGACTAGGACTGATTATTCCAGGATTCATTCAAGGAATCTTAGTTATTTCACTCTCAGTACTCTTGCGAAAGAACAATTTTTCTACTCTTTCACCTGTTCAGTGCCATGTAAAGATTGCTTAACTGGTATTGAAGTGAACTACATTTTTATAGCAGGAAAGAAGATGCCACTGAAAAGTTTCCCCGTTTACCTTTTTGTGCTGACTTTTGGCCTTACTACATAGTTTTGACAGTTCTCAGTGCTTGCAATATTATTTGCACATCATTAACAATTTATACTCCATGTCAAGTTTTAGATAAGCTAATGACAAGTCAGATAATATATGTGCTCATTTGCACACACATAAAAATATCTTGGATAAAGAAGTACAAAAAACTGCAGAAAAGTTGTCAAATACTTTATGGTTACTTGTACTTTATTGCTCAATTGATATCTTGAGAATAAATTGTCTTATTTTGTAGCAATAAGAAACTTTTCCATATGCATCTACAATGTCTTTTCTCATGGGGAAAAAGTTAAAAACTATGAGGTCTGTATTTTTGGGGGGCATTCTGTTTTAACAACAAAATGCACTTGCACAATGCTATATTGTAGGATCATTTACGTTATATAAGTGGATATTTGCATACCTACAAATGCACATTCAGGTGTAAACATCTGTAGGTATAGTGTACATATATGTCTTGGTGGCTAAGAAAGTATAAACATACACTGTTGTCATGCCATCAGGCAGACTTTCAACGAGATGAGACCTGTAGCAATGTCCAAAGAAACTGAAAAAACTATTCAACAACCCATTTCCAAAGCAGTAAACTTGTATGAAAAACCGGTGATCCATATTTCTTACCTTGAAGAGGAAAACTGAAGCATCTCCCCCAGCCTGGAGCAGTTTAAGTGTTTAATGTAAGAGTATGTTCACCACCTAATTGACTCTGGTTCGTTACATTGTTCTCCAAGTTTCCAGATGTTTATGCACATATGCAGAAGGAAGAAAAGCCCTGTCTGCCTCCCCATGCCTACCAGTCTTGCAAGGCTGGAGTAGTGAGAAATAACAGCTTTGGTAAGCACTCACATGGTTTGGATGGTCTTGGTATTAGAAGGCAAATTGGTGAAGTTTGACAGGTCGGTAATTCTGTCATAGGTGGCTTTAACTGAGAGAGTTTTAGAGCAGGAGTGCACTCTATATTAATAATGTCTAAAGAAATAGCTGCCCTTCCAGTGCAGGCAGCATCCCAATAAAACATTAATCATGTTTTCCTGAAGCAGCCGAATTGATTTCTTGGGAGAAATATTTCTTTGTCTACTCCCCAGCCATTTCTGAACCCGTCACCAACTTACAGTGATCTGAGCAGCTAATGAACAAATAATTACTGCCTGTTGATCACCCAGGAGAAAGGGTACAAATATTGCTTTAGGTTCTTAGCGCAGGTAACTTCATTTTTACCAAGGCATAGTGACCATTTTGCTCTATCACCTTTTTTTGTGTTTGGGTGGTTTTTTCCTTCTTTTCTGGGTTCTTGGGTTCCATGGAGAGTAATGTCATATTTACCATGCTAGTAACAGCTTACATTTATTTATTTTAGGTTTTAACATAATATCTGTTGTAGCATCCTGTGTAAGCTTTTACAAGCAAAGGAAAGCTGTTCAGTTGTTGTTCACTTCATTTGTATTTGTACAGTTCTCCCAAGATGTATCTCAGTCCTGCCCAACAATTGAGAAGATCGCTAAAAATGGAGCCCATTAACCCAAGCAGAGCCAATGTTCAGTGAGCTATAGGTGAGGGTAAGAGAAAATAGCGGATGGAAAGAGTAAGAGCAGCTAGGATAGTCTGATGTGAACCTGAAGAGTCTTGAAAGACCCCTTTATTGTAGGTAATATGCTGGTCATTTTGTCAACAAGGACTTCTTTTATCCTTTGGGCTTTATTGCCTAAAATCGTCTGTACTTAATTAGTACCATACATACTAGAATTAGTTAAGAGATTTACATACGTAGGGCCTGTCTATTATGCACTTACTTATCCTAAGTATATGGAGCAGCCTACTGATTTGAGTTGGAGCTTCTTGCTTATGTACTTCTGTGCTTTGCTGAAAAAGAAAAGGTTTTCACTAAAGGTTATGGGCGTGCTTTAAGCACTTAAATTAACTGGAGCATGCATGGGAATTAAGCCCAGTCTGTTTTACAAAGGCACCAAATGCAAATAAGGAAGGAGGAGTCTTGGGGTTGTCCCATCATAATGGATTGGCACAGCAGGCCCTTAATGTAAATCCTTGCATCTTCCCCTGAGGCTGTGGCCTCTGTGTGGTCCTGATGCAGCCTGATGGGAAAGGTGCATCACTATTACCTCATCCTCCTCTACCGGACTTGCTACTCCATTAGTCTGCTGTCAGAGCAGGGCACGTGCACACTTTCTGATTTGCTTCAGGCCAAGCTAGCTTTAACAGTTTCAGTTGCTGGGCTGAGCTAACCTGCTTAATTTTTGTGTCCAAAGGAAGTAAGGGACAGTCAATGTAAAGACCTGCTCTGCCAAGCAGGTAAAATGAGCGGTCTGATTTGGAGACAGGCCTGTACCTGAAAGGAGATGTCTGCCTGTGGAGCTCAGATCTAAATGTCAGGGACTGCCACTACTCAAAGCCTGACCAGTTGAATTTTCATTTCGTATTGATTTTTTTCAGGTTTTGATCAACACAAAATGTTCACATACTAGGTTGAGTTAGCTTAAGTCATTCCCTATAAAATCACACCATTTATATCAGACTGCTTTGATTGAGCTCCTGTCTACACATAGGAGACATGCCCCAGGTGAGCTGGTTATTACAGTCATGATTCACACCAGTCTTATTTAAACTTCACTTGTGTTTGGGCTGTCTCTTGATTTTTCCACTCCACAGCACCTGCAGGTGAGGTGGCAAGAATGAATGCCGGCTGGCATTTCTTACCAAAAGCTATTTAGTGGTCTGCTTCCCCTAGAAGTTTGCCCCTGTAGATGACACCAAACTGAGTTCTCCTGAACCTGAGAAGAGTGAGCTGCAATAAAGAAGAAAATATCCCCTCTTCACTCCTGGCCTCTCCTTCTGTGGAATACAGGTTTCAGGTCTGTTTCAAAGGCCTGCTAGTACTCGGTACATCCAAGATATGAAGACAATTACTTCACTTTCAAGGTGGACACTACAATTATTTACACGTTTCTGTGTTCCTGCTGTTGGGCCTTCCACTTCATAGGCTTGTGATCCACAGTCTTCAAGAAGGTCATGAGCAGTGAATCAGAAGTGACTTAGAAGAGTCCTCCAGAAACCTTTTTTAGGGGCATCTCCACCACCTATTTTGAATTACTTTATGCTTCTAGTTTAGGTATGATTTAGAGGCTCAAAGTCGGGCAACTCAGTTCCTCTGTGGTGAAAGGCAATGATGGGGTTATTCTGTGCAATTCTGGAGTTATTCTTATTTTGACATTAAATTAGATGTCTAAAGAAAATTTTCTGAATACTTACTCTTGGGAATATTAGAGGAAGTTTTATGATTCAAATGCATTTGCATTGTGCTTGTTTGTGGGGTGATAGCAGTTACTGCAAATAAGACAGAACTAAAGCAGTATTAAAAAGTTTATCACAGTTTTAAAAAATATATATTCATCTTTGTTGACAGTGGTTGAAGTCTTGAGGCCCTTTGCTTATCTCCACATCTTCCTTGGGCCACTTAAAAGAAAGCTGAACCATGAATCTCAGAATTTGGAAGAAAATAGCCTGTCGTGACCAATGCAAACCATCTTTGAAGATAGATTGCTCTATCAATTATATGTCAATTACATCAGAAGTTGCAAGTGAGTTAATACTGGCCTAATATAATGGCTTTATTTATACAGGTCTGTAAACACACTCTATACAGGTCTGATTCCATGTGAGAAAGCCTTTGTTCCACTATAAATGTCTTTTTTGTTGTTTCTTTTCCAGTATAGCTTGAGTCTTAAGGAAAACTTTTTTCCCATTTAATACTGGAAGCATAACCAATGTGTTATACTGGCATAAATATATTGCCTTAAATTATTTAAGAGGAGGGGATCTCTTTTCCATGCATTTTTCTAGCATTTAGTAGCGTGAAAGGCTTAGATTTGTTGTTGATTTTACTTTGCAGGGACAATTTCTTTCTCTTTTTTTTATTTATAACATGCTCATTACATGAGCGTGAGAGGTGCCTTATGGATTTATAAGAAAACTTGAGGAATGATACTGTGCAAATTTCGGTCTTCTTCATTTCCACCTTTCCCTGTTCACATTGTATAGGATTGATTTCCAAAAGACAAGATAAATATGAAAACCTGACAGCTGAAAATACCATCAACTGGGAACTTGTGTCCTGATTACACTGTGAAGAAAGCGATGTTTGTTTTATTCTGATTTATGAACAGGGCAATGACCGGCCAGGTGCCGGGCCAGCATCAACTATTTACTTTCCTACATGAAGAGTGATGAAAGGTATCAGAAAGCAGAAGGAGCAAAATTTTTTTTGTATGCCTCAGCTAAGTGGATCACGGTGCTACTCGTGAGCAGCAATCTATCTTCGCTGTTCTGAAGAACATGTTAAACTTTCTGGAGACAGCATCTCACTGTAGGGTTTTGGCCTGAAATTTCTCTTTCCCAATCAATGTTCTAACCTGTAGTGCCTGTTCAGTCAGGAGTGAACAAAAGGCCTGAATACCAAGATCAAGCACGCTCATGCTGTTTCTCACCTTGTGAGATTTCAAAACTGCTCAGACATCAGGGCTGAATTCAGCATTGCCGCAACTTGAGCTTTGCATTGAACAGAAACCTTTCAGCACTGCTGGAATAAACACAGTACCGAGTCAGGTTCAGAACGTTTCACAGGCAAAACCACTTGCAAAATTGTAATTCAAGGGTCTGATTCAAAACACCTCAGTATCAAAGAGGCAGGAAGCAGGAGAAGAAATAGCTGCTGAGCAAGTGTTTAAAATTTTCTCTTAATGGATGAGTATGAAGGAGCTTTGTCAGCACCAGTTGAAAGTGACTAAATGATGCTGTTGACAGTGCTTTTGATTTATTTTGTGAAATACATGCATATATTGCAAGTATGTATGCATGCCAAATCCATGTATATAAGGACTGACATGTAGGAAAAAGTACTTCAGCTTTATATGAATAAGTAGCTAATTGTCTCAGGCTGATAACATCATGATATCATTCAAAGCAGTATGAGCAAATTCTTTTCCTCAACCATCTTTAATTATTTTATAACCTAGGCAAAAATACTTTGAAAACTATCAGAAGATATGTTGATAGTCTTTGGCTGCCTGGTGGGGGTTTTTTTGTAGAACAAACAAGAAAGTGTAGTGAAATACTTACTAACTTCAGATTTGTTTTGTTTTAAAGCTAAAATACATTAATTACAAGCATAAGGGATTCATTACACAGGAACTGATAATTGCTTCTCAGTGTTGGACAGATTATTTTTCCTGTGCAAAAGGAAGTTGAAGGAGTTTGGGCTGATGTGGAAAATAATAGTATAGTACAGTTTTAAACTGCAAAAGGTATTAGGTATTTTTCCCCAACTATGCACTTTCCGTGCTACCATGACCAAAATGTTTACACCCCAAAATTAAGCCCTGTATTAAGTGGCGTGATTTTTCAGAGATACTTAACAAATTCCCTCTGATAGCCAAGTTTAATAACTATTACAGCTAAAAATCTCCAAAAGTCTTGGAAATAAAGATTATGTCTTTCACCCCTTTATCCATCCTTAGTTTGCTTAGGTGTAGCACAGATTACTGCTAACGTTTCTGCAAGTGTTTGAATTTGTACTTCTAAAATCAAACTATATACTTAAGTATCTGTCCATTTGTTTTGGGTTTGTGTGGTGGGGTTTGGTAGCGGGGGAGGGGCTACAGGGCTCTTTTGAGAAGCTGCTGGGAAGCTTCCCCGGCTCCAAGTCGGACCTGCCTCTGGCCCAGGCCGACCCCATCAGTGACGGTGGTAGCGCCTCTGGGAGAACAGATTTAAGGGGAACCGGCAGTGAGTGAGGGGATTGGAATGTGAGAGGAGCCCCTCTGCAGACACCGAGGTCAGTGCAGAAGGAGGGGAGGAGGTGCGCCGGAGGAGGGGATGCCCCTGCAGCCCGTGGTGAGACGGCAGGCTGTGCCCCCGCAGCCCATGGAGGTGAGCGGGGGAGCAGATGCCCACCTGCAGCCTGGGGAGGACCCCACGCCAGAGCAGGGGGATGCCCCCAAAGATGGCTGTGACTCCATGGGAAAGCCTGTGCAGGAGCAGTCTGGGCCTGGAGGACTGCAGCCTGCAGAAAGGACCCATGCCGGAGCAGTTTGTAAAGGACTGCAGCCTGTGAGAAGGACTCACATTGGAGAAGTTCATGGAGGACTGTGTCCCATGGGAGGGACCCCACTGTGTAGCAGGGGAAGAGTGAGGAGTCCTCCCCCTGAGGAGGAAGGAGCGGCAGAGACCAGGTGTGATGAATTGACCCCAACCCCCATTACCTGTCCCCCTGCGCTGGTGGCGGGGAGAAGATGAAGAAAATCAGGAGTAAAGTTAAGCCCGCAAAGAAGGGAGGGGTGGGGGGAAGGTGTTTTTAAGGTTTGGTTTTATTTCTCATTAACCTCTGATTTGATTGGTAATAAATAAAACTAATTTCCCCGAGTTGAGTCTGTTTTGCCCATGATGTAATGGGTGAGTAATCTCCCTGTCCTTATCTCAACCCACAAGCTTTTTGTTATATTTTCTGTCCCCTGTCCAGCTGAGGAGGGGAGTGATAGAACAGCTTTGGTGAGCACCTGGCATCAAGCCATGGTCAACCCACCATAGTTGTATTTCTAAGCTGATGAAATTTTGTTTTTCAATCATTTCTTTGAAGTCTGGAAACTATAACCAAGGCTTGAAGAAGCAGTGTGTGAACAGACAGCATATATACAACCCCTGTCTCAAAAGGCTCTCAATCTTGCAAAAAGACTTACAAAAAGAATTGAATACATGGATTGTTGACAATATGTCGACACACTGGAGGGAAAGGATGCCATCCAGGGGGACCTTGACAGGCTTGAGAGGTGGGCCCGTGTGAACCTCATGAAGTTTAACAAGGCCAAGTGCAAGGTCCTGCACATGGGTCAGGGCAATCCCAAGCACAAAAACAGGCTGGGTGATGAGTGGATTGAGAGCAACCCTTTGGAGAAGGACTTGGGGGTGTTGGTTGATGAGAAGTTCAACATGACCTGCCAATATGCGTTTGCAGTGTAGAAAGCCAACTGTATCCTGGGCTGCATCAAAAGAAGCAGTGAGATGATTCTTCCCCTGTTCTCTGCTCTCATGAGACCCCACCTGTAGTACTGCGTTCAGCTCTGGGGCCGCCAACAGAAGAAGGACATGGACCTATTGGAGCAAGTCCAGAGGAGGGCCATGAAGATGATCAGGGGGCTGGAGCACCTCTCATATGAAGACAGGCTGAGAGAGTTGGGGTTGTTCAGTCTGGAGAAGA
Organism: Haliaeetus leucocephalus; assembly: GCF_000737465.1. Taxonomy (NCBI): domain Eukaryota; kingdom Metazoa; phylum Chordata; class Aves; order Accipitriformes; family Accipitridae; genus Haliaeetus; species Haliaeetus leucocephalus. The sequence goes on along the minus strand of NW_010973244.1, from coordinate 3,493,831 downwards.
GGAGGCTCCAGGGAGATCTTATAGCGGTCTTCCAATACCTAAAGGGGGCCTACAAGAAAGCCTAAGAGGGACTTTTTACAAGGGTGTGTAGTGATAGGACAAGGGGCAATGGCTTTAAACTGAAAGAGGGTAGATTTAGATTAGATGTAAGGAAGAAGCTCTTCACTGTGAGGGTGGTGAGGCACTGGACCAGGTTGCCCACAGAGGCTGTGGATGCCCCATCCCTGGCAGTGTTCAAGGCCAGGTTGGATGGGGCTTTGAGCAACCTGATCTAGTGGAAGGTGTCCCTGCCCATGGCAGGGGGGGTGGAACTAGATGATGTTTAAGGTCCCTTCCAACCCAAACCGTTCTATGATTCTGTGATAAACAGGGGAAAATAAAGCAAGGAGAATGTTGCAATAGAGACAAGTGGATTGCATTAACCAGTGGTCACAGCTAGTGCTGTTATCTCCCTATAACCATGCTGTTAGGGAAAGCATTTTCCTTTTTAAAAAAAATGTTTGAAAAATTAATTTTAATTTTTTAACAGTATTGCTGTTTTGTCTGTCTGTCAGCTGATACATTTCTTTGAAATGCTGGTAAAACATACTCGTTTGTGATGACCGTGTCTGACCATTAGCTGCATCTGTATATCTAAAGCATGATTCTTCTTACCTAATTGTTTTTCCAGTATGTTTGTGTGCATAGGGTACGTGGCAATATCACCTAATGGTGTCTTTCTGCCTTTTATCTACTCAAAAAAGAATTTGAATCCATGGCGTAGAAATATCTCTGTCTTCTCTATTGTTTTTGTATTTTTCCAGGATGCTAAGACTGTTTGAATTGTATCTTTCACACCATATGATGTCTTACGCTCCATCTGTTTGGTGAATTTAATGTAATAATTACTATTAACCTTCATTACAGGGTTTCACTGCCTTTTAAGGTGGATATGCATTTTTCACCAACTTTTGCAGTACCGATTACAGAAATGACAACGTAAAATATTTGCTACATTTGCTCATTGCTTTTATGGCAGAAATTAATTTTTTTTTCTGATTCTTTTATAGTTTAATACAGTGTGTAGAAAAAGTTGCATTTCTGTACAAAGAATGAAAAAGGAAAGAAAATTTTGGCCACTTTCTCAGTTGTGGTACATTGGATTGCTGGGGTGGACATGGGCTAGGATCTGAGAATAAATTTTGTCCACTGCTGTGTCCTTACAAAACACTTTTTTGCCAGCTGTGTGTATTCACAGTAAATGGGCAGTTGCCAGGAAATGCAAATTTAGAGCTGAATATGCAGCTATTCGGTGTCAGAGCCTGATCAAACCTGTTTTTTTTGGTTCAGTCATTAGCACCTGCCAAAATAATCTCTTGAGACTTGATAAAATTGGTTTGCATATCAGTGACTACATTAAGTACAAGGCTGAAGAAGGCCAAGGTGAATCAGAACATGCACTCTTATTTCCTTTATTTCAAATGTGTCCAAGAAGTGTGGAGGTAGTAGGTCATTATTTCACTGGTTGTATATTAGTATAAAACTCACATTACACTGGGCCCTCTCCTGGTCTTGTCATTTTTTAGAACATTTAATATCACGCTGCTTTAAAGTCTTTGTGCGATCTACAGAGCTAACAAGGCATGAGGCTGACCATTTTGGAAGATGTTAGGAATGGCCAATGATTTGGAAAGCTGAAACTCTTTCTAAAACAGGCCCGTTTTCATGTGTTGGGGGCAAACTCCCTTCTCACTTGACAAACTGCAGGCGCTGAGTAGCTTTTAAAACTCAAGTTATTATTTTGCTAAGGGAGAAGGCACTTCTTGGTGTGGGGAAGCGAGCGTGAGAGGAATGAATGCAATAATTGGATGAAGGAAAGGCATGCCTGCCCGTGCTGGAGATGAGGGTGGATTTGAGAGGGAGGAGGAATGGTCAGAGCATCACAGGGGCACCACAGTGAGGATGTGGGGGATCCCAGCGCCCACTGGAGGGAGGTGAGAGAGAGGGTTAGAGACAGCATGCCCATGAATTCAAATGAAGTGAATTTAAACATAAATAACATTGGTATTTGCCCTGCAATACATGGGTGTTGTTGACATGGATTTAGAATGTCCTTCATTTTCTACAAGTGGTATTGTAAAGTTAGTGTAAAACCCAGTATCACCCCTCAGGGGTGTTGGGGTGACCTGGCACGCACTGCAGATGTCCCGTCAGCCTCAGGTGCTGAGGGGCGGCATGGAGCTTGATGTCCAGCCCTGCCTCCCTTTAGAGACAGGGAATGGCATTAGTCCCCCATTGCTGCTGGGGACCAGGCTACTGCAGGGGTGAAGTGAAGCTTCACTGTTCCTTTCTTAGCTTTGTCACCTCAAAATCAGTCCATGTTCTGCTGCGTCCTCAGTGGGGCCACATGTAAGGACACAGCCTGCCTCAGTAGGCATGCTTGCTTCAGGCTGGGTGGAAGAAAAACTGCATCTCATAAAGGTAAAACATCTCCAGACGTGAACTAACATCACTTCAGTATACATAGAAAGTGTTCAAGATTTTAAAGTCAGATATCTGTGGATCATCCTTGGCTCTACATAGATGCTTTGTAATCTTTGGTAAGCTTATAAATTCCCTCTCTCTATTGGTAAAAAGCTTACATTAATATTAACTATGCTGGACCATATACCTATCATAGGTCCAGGCCTTACCGTTAGATTTTCAAGTCAAGGCACTTGTATAGAAAATCTATTTTAAGTCATTTATAGAGACTTCTAAATTTTTATTGGTTATAGTCTTTCTCATATCACAGTATGGTCTCACTGATGGCAGCTGAAGTACCTGGCTTTACAGACTCAGGCTTGCAAGCCATAGCTTCAATAAAATTTTGTTAAATGCCTTTTTATAAATTGGCGCTCCTGCTGTGTGCAGCAAAGAACAGGGAACGTAAGTGTGATAGGAAAGTTTTATTAGCCTTTCTTTAGGATGATCTGCACTATGCACTTACAGCTTTGGCGTGTGTAATTAATGCAGTCAGCCCAAATTCATTTCAAAAATGTCACACCACAACAACAGGTTTCTGTTTAATATACTGCATATATTTTTGTGTGATAAGTATACATATTGTTAGGTGTAATTACATTGAACATCTGTGCATATATGTACACTACTTTTCTTTGTGATCATAACAGGAAAATTAAGGTAATTGATGATGATTTTTTTTTTTTAAATAGTTATCCTGGCTTCTAATCCTGTGATTGCTCTACACAAGGACAAAGCAAGGGTGTTTTCTTTGGGCGTGTATAACAGTTATTCCCACTACCAAACTACAGTTATCTGAATGTAAAAGGAAAAGCTTTAATAACACAGTAAATTTACACCCTTATCTGTGCTTGACAAAATTCTAGCCATAATTTGATTTGACCATATATACAATATATGTTTTTATTTAAGTAATAATGACTGAGGCACAGAGCATTTCCTGAAAATTAATGGCCGGCTGAAAAATTTTATAGCCCAAATGCAGCCAAGGGCCATTAATCCCAACTGGTCAATTCTCCATGAAATGCCTTATGTCAGGGGTCATTTGTTACATTCCCGTCCCTCCCACCCACCAATAAAGAAGTAAAATTAAATGTTACTTTCCTCCTATGGCAACACTGAGCCTTGAAGCAGCTACCGGAAGCCCCTGCTTAGAAAGTGTTGCTGTTGCTGCCATAGCAATGAAGGTTTCTTAGTGGATGACTAATGGAGAACCTTCTGAGAATGGTCTTTCACTGTCTATTACTTTACATTTGTTAGTGAATAAAGCTCTTCAGTTTGCTTCTTGGAGCTGACAAGGGGATGAAAAGACTGCTATGTTTCCCTTGCCACTAGAATAGTGGTGGCATTAGGAAGGTGGGGAGAGTTTGCATTCCATATATATAACAAAACTATCTTATCTACCATGGCTGCCATCCTTCTAGGATCTTATATTTATTCTCTTGTATTTAGTAACCAGTATTAAATACTTGCAACTCCAGTTTATTTTCTCTCAGTGTTTCATTCATTGTTGGTAAAAATTGGTACATTAGAGGCTTTACTGGGGCTAAGTGATCCTGTTTCAAACTGGAGGGCTAAGGTACCTGTAGTAGTGGCTATTGAAGAGAATAATTAAGAGATTAATGAGATAACAGAAAAATAATTGCAACAAGCTGTCAAGAAGGTCATTGCTAAATCTTCAGGTTAAAAAAAAAACCCTCCTTGCATTCTTCAGAATTAGGTGAAAACACTGTGTTTCCTTTTGCAAAGCATAATGAAAATCACGTCTGTATATCATTATATGTGGCAAACATGTCACCAGGATCTGTCATCCAGCACTTGCTCTCTCTTTCTACCAAACACACACCTTACTGAGGAAATAAACTCTAATGGCAAGGAATGACAACTCGGGGCGGGGGGGGAGGGGGAGACGCACATGACAAAAAGCCGTCCACCTCTTGGGCTGAATGCTTGCTTAAACCATACTTCTGGCAGTCTTTCACTGTCCCTCCCAGTGTATACTGGGGCTGGCGAATTCACCTGCCCACAAAGGGCTTTTGTCACTGCTTCTCAGGAAGGGGAAAGAAGAGCAGTCAGTCACTGCCCATTCAGCCTGATCAACCTTTGGAGACATACATTTTAGGTTTTAAATATTTATCTGCTTTATTATGAGGCAGCTCCTTAGGTGGCAGTCTTGGAAGCTAGAGACTTGATTTTCATTTCAGTCTGCTGCCTCCTTTGAAAAAGGGGTAAGAGAACTGGGCTTTCGTTCTTCCACTCATGAAATGGAACAACAAGCGTTTCCATTGTTAAGATTTTGACTTAAAATTGGAAAAAGGCATTACAAATACAAAATTGAACTTATTTTATTATTCTGTTTAAGTACTGGAATTCAAGTGGTTGGCTTTGAATGGTCAGTCAGTGTATCTGTATAGAGTGAAGATGTAAAAAGCCTATTACTTCCATTTCAAGTGAAACAAGATTTTCAAGTTATTAGTACATGAAAGAAATACTGCAGTTAGGTGTCTCATGGCTGTCCCTGGAAGCTGCTTTAGGCATCACAGTTTCAGAATATTGGATGATGCAAAGGATACAGTGAGCCAAGGTATGTTTGACTCCATTTCTTTAAGCAAAGGGACTTTGAAACTTGTTCCATATCCCTTACTCAATACATTGTTCGTAGCACTAATCTAAAAAGCGTGACCAAGTAAAAGTGGATTTAATTCCACATTATTTTTATTAAGATGGTTTATTTTTTTAAGTATTTTGTTGTGCAAACTGTGACTGGGGCCACAGTCTTGCAAACAGTTGCACACAAATTGTCCTGTTGTGCAGTGAGACTATTCATATGCATGGCTTTGCTTATGGATGCTGGTGTTTGCAGGATCACAGCCGTTTTCACTAAAATTATGCTTCATCTTTAAAGCAAATCACTTCTAATGAAATTACACAAGCCTGATAGCAACACCACCACCCAGACTGGATTCGCGATCTGTTTTTTTAATTATAGAATTTAATTATTTTTCTTCTAATATTTACTATTGAATTTAATTTTGATTTTGTTTTTATCACTTAAACATCCTAAATTTCAGAGATTCACTAAAATGTGTCACATCATTATAACCCTTATTATGAATTATTCACAGTAATTACTGAGTTGTTGCAAACTTCATTATGAAATTTAAAGTACCAGAAAATCCGATGGTGATACTGTTTTACTCCTTGGATGTTCTTAAAATAAGTCAGAGTTAACAGATTGCAAAAATATGCAGTTACAAAGTTATTAAAATGCAGATTTTTGGCAGGAAGCCACTGTAGTCTCCTACGTTCACAGCTGTCTATTTACAGGAAAACTGCCCTGAGCAGCCTGTGGTGGCTTCTTTGAGCTATTACAGCTGATTGGGTCAGTGCAGGGGCCTCTCTAAGGACTAAGTTCAGTAACTTTTTACCTCCTAGGTCATAAGCTTCACTTGAAATTATTTTTTTAGGCAGGAGGGATTGATAGTAGACCATCTTTTGTTCCCTGTCATCCTGATGATAAGTCCAGGGTGCCTCTCCTGAGACTGTGTACGTGCTGTACCTACATCTACACAGATGGTTCCTCGGATTAGAGTGTGGACCACTTGGCTGGCGGGTGTAGCAGCATAAATTTTGAATTACACTTTTGAGGTCAGCGTAACATGCATTTTCCCCAGTCAGAACTGGCTTTAATCATTGCCGCCTTCACAGTTCTCTGAGAGCAGGGCATACTGGAGTATTAACAAAGTGGCAGATGCTTTGCTTTAGTGAAGAAGTAAGCACTGTCATCTTACCTTCACCTTATCCCCCATAATGTCACTGGGTGCCCCACTTGGTTTTTTTTTCTCTCTGCGCAGTGACTTGGGAACAAAAATTACAACCTACTTAGAGTAAAAAAAAAACCTTCGGAGTTGGCGCTCAAACTGTTGTGTGCAGATATTCAACACCATTGCTGGCAGCCAAAAATTGCTTTGTCTACCTATGGTTTAGCTTCCAGGTAGGACCAATATGTGGCCTCTCTTTCTCAGTGTCTTTTTTTGCAAGGTGTTTCCACTACGGACTTTCATCATTCATTTGTGCAGCTTCTCCCAAGAAGCAGAGTAAGTTCTTTTCCCTCCATGAAATTGTGAGACTGGCACAAGCCCTGAAAAGGAGGGGGAAGGTTCTGCAAAATAAGGTGTGTAGCATCTAAATAGCAAGAAACAGTAAAATGAGCAAGTCATCCCTGCTGTGAAACTGGAGTGATGTTCCCAGAGTGTGGAGAGGCAGAGTTTCACATTGTCTGTGATAAAGTATAATGGAAGAGCATCCCCTTCTAAAGTTCTAACTGTCTGATGCTGTTGGGGCATTGCCGGCTCTGTAAAGCACATGTCATTAATATCAATGAGGGTCTGTAATAATCTCCCACAGGACAAGTGACATTTAGGGATTCAAGACTGAAATAATGAGAAATACAACAGGACCATTAGAGAATATGTTAGAATTGGTTATTATTATACTGTCCCATTATATATGGGACTACCTGGTAATACTTCAGTTTATTCCTTATAGAAATACCTTTCTTGTCTCTCAATCAAGTCCAGTCTGTGTTGTCCAAAAAATTCAAAATGCAGCCACCCTCTTCATAGATTTTCCTAACTGCTAATGAAGAGCCTAAAACTTTTAAGACATTAAGTCATCATTTAAAGGATGGGTGCATCCTGAGAAACTTGTATGGGCAATAATACAGAAAAGCTTACACTGATATCTTGGAAGGAGGAAGATGCAGTGAAAATCCTAACAGAACCCTTTAATCTCAACAATGCTGGTGTGTACTGTGTTATACAGGAGAAGGTGTTTTGAGGTTACTGTGAACAGAGAGAAATATATCTGAGCTTAATTTTGAGGCTCTCCGGAGCTGTAAGCACACCAGAGGGCTGCAGAGATGCAAAGCAGTGATGTCGTTAAACCACTGAATTGTTCTTCCCTGTGCTGGTGTTCCTGAGCCATCCAGGAGGCAGGCTGGATGCCAGCATACCATGCAGCAGCTTGGGACTACTTTAGTTTATGCCTATAGATATGGCCTCCACAGGCGGTTCAGCTGATGTAGGAGTGGCGAAGAACAATGTGCTTTTCTTCCACCCTCACAGACCGTCTCCTTGGCTTGCAGAATGAAAGACATATGGTGAAAGAGGAGGAACCCAGCAGGGATACTCCACAGACAAGGGACTGTACCCTACTGAGCAAAGGCAGGACACCCTTGTTCTCGGTCATTTGCACTGAGGGAACTCCACCGATTTCAGTTCCCAGTCCTGCTTTCTGCTCTGTGGGTGAAGTGTGCCCCTAAACACAGTGGTGGGAATTCCTTATGTTGCTGGTAATCACAGTTTTCAGAGTCCACATGGGAAGAAATGCTATAAAAATCAAGACTGGCAAAGGTACTGAAGAAAGTGAGGCCACTTCCCTCTGTAAGTCCCTCTAAGGCACTTTCAGGTATGTTTTTCCTCCTGTAGTTTTAAAGGTCCTGAACCAAAAAAACGTGCTGAGGCTCATCCAGAGGGATTGAGGAATGAGGGGAGAGAAAGTCTTTTCTATCTGTGGTAATCTAGAGACTGAATCTCCACAGGAAAAAGGACAGGGTCAGAACCTGCCCACTTTCTCCTGTGCTTTTCCAGAAGCGAGTAGATTTTGATTCCCAGAGAAACGACAAGATAGAGAAATGCAAAGGAGGTTGGGTAGGGGATTTGAGGAGGTCTTGGGCAGGTGGGTGGTGACACTGGAACCAGCGAAATGGGCTGTGATCAGGGAGAGAAGAGAAGCAGTGCCAGCGTGGGTCTTACCAGCATAGGGTGCTTGAGAAGGTGTAGGGGCAGACCGATGTTGCTAACACATTGTGCACTCCTTTTGCATTGGTGTTGGTCAATACAGAGTTAACAGCAGCTTTGGCCATTAGATACTTTTTAGGATTAAACCAAGAAGGAAGGAGGCAAGGTTGCTTAGTATTAAATGGGCCTCTGTCTGGGTGCTCTTCCCCATTTTCTCTCAAAGTAATCTATTACCACATCTCAAGAGAAAAATGACCCCAATCTAAAGATTAATAGAGCAGTGTGTGGACGTTTCCAGTGATGTGTATGAAACTCAATTTTTTTTGTCGCTGTATGCACCTAGGTGTCCTTTATCAGAGGATCTCTACATCTTAAAAACTAGGCTGATTATTGAAGAGGGCAGCAGGCAATTTAGGGCACGTGGTGTTTTCTTACGACAGAAGCTTTGCTGTGAAGTGCAGTAATTTATGTTGATAAATTGCAGCCGTCAGAATGTCTAGATCACTTCATAGAATGAATTTCTAAACATACCTCTCTAGTTTAGGTAGTGGGGGGTGGGAAGGGGGTGTTTGTTTGAGAGATTGGGGGGACGATAACTCCTGCCTGTACCATTTCTTGAAAAGTAGCACAGGACTTTCACATGTTCCTGAAATTGGCTCATTGTCATTAACCCAATTTTGGTTTAAACTGACACGTAAAAAAACTTCTTTCCTCCATAAGCAAGCTGCAACAAAAGTGGAAAAGGCTACATACACAGTGTCAAGACTGAGTAGGTTTTGAACGATAGATCTTTCTTAGCAAAGGTTTTTTCAGTTTTGGAGTTCTGTGTGCGTGCCAAAATGTAAAGCCAGCTTGGCTCAGGCAAGGCATATCTGAGTGAAGCAAGCTGCCTTCATTTAATCAAAAGACAAGAAAAATTACCATAATCGTTGTAAGAAACACTGCTTTGGGGAGAAAAGAGAGGAGTTCCTATACCATGTTATTACATATCTTACTATCATTAAGGTTATAAATAAAGAGATTAATTTAAAAGTAGAAGGGCTTTGCTAGGCTAAGTTTTGTCTTATTTTGCTTGCTTTTTAAATGAAGAATTAAAGGCACTGGTGGGTCTAGATGTTGTGAGAGTGTACAGATTTCTCTGTCCTTTATCCATCATGTTGCATGGTCAGAGGTTTTAAAAGAATGTTTTGGACTTCGATTCAGCACAACACAGGCTGTGTACTGATGTTTTTATGATATCAGTGACATGTCTGTGTGGACCTAGCTTAAGCACATGATTTAGTTCCTCTCTGAACTGTAGCCTGCAGAAAAGAACACAGAACTAGACTGACCAGATAAGGTCCAAATTAGGTATGAATTTACCCTAAAGATGAGCGTGCATATGTCTTGGAATTGCAGTTGTCCCTGAAGATAATAGTGAACATACTCAAATGGCCTGAAGATTTGTACTGTTTGAACCCAATCTCCCTAAGGAATGATAGAGAGATCTACCACGTGTTTTCAAAGCAGGAAATACATTCAAAGTTTGACCTGTCATGACCCATCTTGACTTGCAGATTTTTTGCAAAGATGACCCTGGATTACAGCCTTCTATAAAGTGTGTGGGGTTTGAGTTCCAGGATTTTCAGAGGGGCATACACTGAAATTAGTCCCATTAACAATTAAGGGGTTTTGAGGGGATGGTTTGGTGGTTTAGACAATCACAATTCCATGCAGAACTTGTTAAAATACTGGTGTTAATGCTACATCAAACTGAGCATGCTGTGGCATATAGTCTGATACTAGTACCTGTAGAAGGTCAGAATTTAATCAAAAAAATCCAACATTTCGTTTCTGTTCTGGAAGAAAAAGTTTCTGTATTGACAGACAGACAACTGCTGTGCATGTCATTTCCTAACCTTGTCTGCTATGACTTTGTTATACAGAGCTGCATGCACATACGCAACAGAAGGAAAACTACAGCATAACCTGTTTACTAATGATGGTAGTTCCTTTAGGCTGAATGCGAGTATGGCATATTCTTAGAGACGCTTGTAAAACTTTCCAAATAACAGCAATGAGTAGTGGTTTCCAGCATGTCTCCTGGAGCTCTGGAAATGGGTATTTTACTCAGCACTAAGAATAAGAGCCAGTTGGGATTTGTTCAAATAAGCTCTTTCCTCCTTGATGTATTTTACTATCTCCAGTTTTGCCACAAGCGTCTTCAAGTTGGTATCATTTCCCCTTTCGTTATTTTTTTTTTTTTCAAGACTTCAGCTTTCCATGCTAGTGGTCCAGAACCTAACAGTCTGCTGAAGATAAACTATAATAGGATGTCTGTGTTGAGCATGTACCATCTCCAAAAGGAACAAAGTGAGACACTCGAAATTTTGAGTTCCTCATCTTTCTAGTGGAAGAAAGATTCTCTGGGTGTTACCTTTTGCTTCAATACAAAAAAGGCTGATGGAATCAATTACAGCTTTTGCTGTTTTCAGACCTGAACTAAGAAAGCACAAAAGCAGCAGCGCACTTTTGCCCAGTACGTTGCAGTGTAATTGCATCATTCAATAAAAATTACAATTGGTTCTGCAGTATAAGGGAGAAGGGAATAAGAAGCTGGCAGGCAAGTTCTGGCTCACCTTAAATGTATGCACAAGGGGCGTAGTGTATCAATGGAAGTGCAGATAGGACTAGGCCCTGGGGGTTATATTCTCATTACATTACCTGTTCACAAAATGTGAAGGGGGAGTAAACTGGCAGACTTCTAAACTTATTAACTATTTTCTATTTGGGGAAGATTAAGTTTTGAAGAAAAACATCCAGTAATCACTGGGGTACTATTTATATCATCATAAACTTGTGTCAACTTAACTGATTTTAATAATGATTATTATTATAAAAACCAGCAACTCTTATCTCTGCCACTGCACACATGTTGTGGTAATGAGGAATTTTCCTTTTTTTTCCTTCTCCCTTCTGCTCTTTCACACAATACCCTGACTTAACTCATTTTTCCTCTCCTCTTCCCCCCTAGCTGTCAATCACTGTCACATTACTTTGCATCATATGCATCAAGAAGAGCAGCTTTTTCCATCAAGTAAGCTAATTCTAAAGCTGCCTTCCCAGAGGCTACACAGATTGTGCAAGCTGGAGGAGCTCAGGAAAGAGTAAAGTGGACAATAACAAAGGCTCCCAGAGCTGCTTCTGCCTGCCAATCTCTCATGCATGTATTCACACAGCGCTATATATAGGGCATGCCTCCAGGGCCAGAATCACATCTATCAGCTCAGCGAGCAGACCTCCTATCCACACCATTAATCACAGTAGGGAGGAGGAAAATGGCTCATTACACTACATCAATGATATTGTCCATACTGTCTTCTACAAAGTACAGGAGTTGTCTCAGTGTGGTGTTCAGCATCCCCTGACTTTTGAAGTCCATGATCCAAGAGAGGGAACAAAACTTCTTAACAGGAGTGTTTACCTGTGGGCAACATCGGTTAGCCAGCAGACTGCATTTAGTGAGTTTAGAGCACTATAGTAAGGAAAGCTTTCCAAGGAATGTTTTTTCTGCTGTTAAATCTTTGGTAGTTTTCCTTCCCTCTCCCAAAATGATAGATTTGAGGGACTTTTTCTGTTCTGCAGCATAGTTTTCAAGCCCTTCAGTCCACCTCCAGTATAGTTTGTGTGTGTGACATCTGTAAGGCATTCTTTATGGCTGACTGACTTCAGGTATATTTGAGTAAGAGCTTCCTGCAGTATTCTGGCCTTCCTTAAAGGTCCTGTGCTTTGCTGGAGAGTCCTGTGACTATTTATGGGTACCCTTACAAAAGAGCATGCAGAGATTTATCCACCTGGCAGCCGATGACGTTAGAAGTCATATAACTACATTTTTGCTCACAGCTTTTAGGCTTGATGCTTTATTGCTCTCTTTTTTGCTTATCTACCTGTAAATGAGCCCTGTACTTCAAAATCTGTATCATCCAGGTTTCACTCTTGCACATAACATGACATGACAAAGCTCTTGCCATGTACTGACCTCATTGCTGCAGGGCTCATCTGTATCAGTTCTGTACACACCTTGCAAGGTTCTCCAGCTCTTCCTGGAAATGTTGATGTTTTACTTGGTGTTTTCTAAACCCACCCTTCAGTAAGGTTTAAGCTCTTATCAGTCTTTCTTCCTGTCTGATTTTGAGGATCACTGCAAAGTGCTTCCCCTGGTCTCATGAAATCTGCATTGTAGTGGGCATGCATGTGATATTATTTTGATGGTCTTAAAACAAGCCTGCCTGTTTCTACAAGAGCAGTGCTGCCTATTCCGTAACAGACACACCCTTTGATAGGTGACCATGCCTTAAATTACAAAATAGATATAATTGTTCAGTGATCACCAAGCCTGATGTTGGATCGAAAGCTTGCATGAGACATCTCTAGGTTTTGAGGGTTACCTTGGAGAAGCACTGGCGTCTTCTATATCACTGGATGTCTTGTAGTGATATGTAGCCATATATTCCTAAAGTTATGATATTAGGAGGAATATGTGCCTATCTGCACATCTTCCAAGAGGTGAAATACAGTGGTAGGTCTCACTTGCTTTGAGACTTCTGCATTTGGTTAATTATGAAAAGTGTCTACTGTGATTGGAATATCCCAGGATTAATCTTCAGATGTGTCAATATGTTCTTGGGTACTTCTGCTTGCTTTGTAAGCATGTAGACATCAGAGATTTTTTTATTTGGGTGTTGTAGAACATTTAGGGTAGTAGAGCATAGAAGAATTCAAATGAAGGGATTATAGCTATATTAATTTTTTTCCTATAAGCATAGTCATATATACATCCATCTTTTAATGCACTGTGCAGCAGACTTGTTGAAACTATTGGTAGGAAACCCCATAGCAGTAGTTAAAGAAATGCTTATAATTTGGAAATACTGTGTGCTTTATTATTGATCTGCCTTATTTGAAAGTAGAAATTCATGTTGGGATTTCTTCAATTTTAAGCAAACATACCTAGTTAAAATAAGTTTTGAAACAATATAGGAAATAAACTTTTACACCTGTGATTCTTCTCCTGGGATAGATACTTACTCATATCTTTTTTAACTGTACTTACTTCCTTTTCTAACACTTTTGCCACACCTCTCAAAAGCTGCTAGTCTGCTGTAGATGGCAGGTTAATCAGAAACCTTTTACAGTGCTGTTTTTTCATCCTTCAGATACTTTTAAGACAGACATGAACTTAAGAGGAACTTAAGCTGCTATCATTGTTTCTAGAACTAACAGAAATGTTTTAATAGTAATTTGTAGCAGTTTGGTTTTCCTCTGAGATAATTTTGCTTTCAGTAAAATTTTCCTAATTTGCAAAAGAAAAAAGTATTTCACATACAGTGATTTTAAACAATTGGTCAGATATAGTTAATGTCTATGAAATTCTGCTAGGTGTCATACATTTTGTGAAGTGACTACAAAACAAGAAAGGGTGGAAAATGTTGAGTACACCGAATGGCCAGGATGGGAAAAAGCAATGTCAAATAAGATCCAATCATATTTAGTATGTTTGATTTTGAGTTCAAAATAAAATTCAGAGAGGTGGCTTCCTTAGCTGTTGATAGGTATGTTTCTCCTACAATACCCCTCAGGCACTGATAATTAGTGAGGAATGACAAATGTTTGAAGATTACAGTAATTTCAGGTGAGATAAGGAACATCGCAGGCTATAAATTGGATTTACTTTATGGAAGCTCCCTATAGCCTAAAAAAGAGGCTGTTGGAGGATGTATTTCCTTACTTGGCAATTGCAGCCATCACAGTCTTTCAACCCCAAGTGCTAGAAATTAGTTGGTGTTGGCAGAAGTAGACAAGCTGTAATGCAGTTGGCTTAGTCTTTTATTTTACATGTGACTACTGGATTTGTAATTCCTTTTCCTTCCCACTTCTTTTAGTGTGTTAGGGGTGGTTTATTGGTAGGTTAAAAGCCAATGTCAAGTCCTCCATACAGTAAAACTGAGAGCCTGCTGACATGCATCACTGTGCCACAGCATGACTGTTGCAATCCATCTTGACCAATGTGTTTGAAAGTTGGAACTACATATAATCAATTGCACTCTGAAAACTTTAATGTCTTTGACTGCACCATGTAGCACTACATTAATTTAGCAGTGCATTCAGCCTCTGTGTTTGAGGGTCAAGAGCTTACATCACCTGGCCTGGGCAGTGCCTGACATGGCACTGTGGGATTAATGCAGAAGCCTTTAATTCCACTCAGCCCAGGCAGAAAGCATGGTATAGTCCTGCTAAGGCAGTATTCCCTAAAGGTGAAGAAGCAGGAGAAAACATCCCCCAAACCATTGAATCCCAAACAATCACAGGGCCTGGAAGTGCATGACGTGTTTCTGAATGTAGAGGATGAATTGCTAGCCAGTTTGCAAAAGGGGGGCGGGGGGCTTTTCAAAGGTCAGGAGGAGGAAGCACACCAACACAAAGAGCATTGTTCATATTGGAAATCATTACTTGAAATCAATCAGACTGTTCCAGAGTGCACAACTAACTAAAGGATCCTCAGTAGCTAGTTTTCCACTCGAATAAAGTCTTTAACAGTCGATGAGACTTAGGACTTGTCTTTAATGATGAATCTCCTTTTTTTAATTTTGGGGACAAACGTTATATAGAAGCTGTTTGTATTCAGCAGCATCGACAATGAATCTGAATCTTGCATCCAAAAAAAGACTGTAAAAGCAAACAGACAAAAACTTTAAATGAGCCATTTGCACTGACTTACTGATTCATATACATGGCAGATACCACTCCTGTGTCCTTCCTGAAGCAAAGTGCTCTAATGGTGGGTGAAGTGGAAGAAGCAGGTATTACTAGCTAAAATAGGCTTTGCTGTGTCATGAGTTACATTTTTGTTGGAAATTTAAAAAAAAAAAAAAGCTGACTTCATAGCTTAGAAAGAAGGGAGATTGCAAAGACACAGTGGGCAACACTATTTCAAAAAAATCCTTTATTTTTTGGAGGACATGGAGAGACATCTAATTCAATTGAGTGACTCTAAACTAAAAACAGTGTGGTTTGCAGTCTCCTGGTGAATTTCATGTTCTGTCTCGGGGCTGCAGCAAATAAACTTTGCTGGATTCCTGTGAGCAAGTTTGGAGGAGCTGCAGCTCCATGAATGTCAACAAATGTCAGAAGTTTACCATGCAAGTTTGAAGATAAATGGAATAGAATTAATAAGCATCAGTAATGGCTTTATAATTGAAATAGTATAGACATTAGAGGTACATAGGGTGTTAGTAATCATATTAATTATTTGTTAACAGAAAGACAAAGTAATAAAATTGAAAATCAAAAAGCTTAGTTGTTCACATGCAGATCTGGGGGGACATTTTGTAACAGAAATAATTGCTTTTGCTTCATCCTCAGGGTGATATTATCTGTGTCTAATTGTTTTTCCTGAAGAAAGCAGAGCAATCTAAAATTCTAAGTAATGCACAGCAACTGTAGGGGTGAAAATAACCACGTTTTAGAAACCTCTTACAGCATCCCACCTCAATGCAGTGAAAGGAAGCAGTGCTGCTAGGAAGGGTAAAGATAAATGGAATTACTTTTCTATTAGAAGTATAATAGACTTTATTAGTTAGTCACCTGTGCTTAGAATAGATCAGCTGTCAGGCAGAGCAAGTAGATGAACATGTACCTTGTGAGCTGTCAGGAGCAGATCAGTGTGGGTTTTTTAAATAATAATTATGTGCTTCCAGAGAAATGGTTTAGACAAAAGCACAGCTGCTTTATTGATGATGCCTTTTGTGCATAAGGATGAATATTCTAGTTTGTTCTTTTCATTTTTCCATGTAAATGTAATATCATGTTTCCATAAAACTCTTTTAGGAAATGGTGCCATTCGCTATTAAAGCTTGCATAATAAAATTATTTGTCAGGGATTTAATTTGATCGAAGTCAGTTATTTGTAATAAAGTGCTAGTAGCTAAGAGGGGCTGCTGTTTGCATTCAAGACTGGCAATGCCCTTGCCCTCTGCAAGCCACTATGCAACCAGCTGTCCTGGGATTCAGTGTGGCAGGGCACACAGAAGGTATCTTTTTTTGCATCCTGACCAGTGTTCAGAGATAAAGGCAACTGTTCACTTTCTTGTGGTCAGAGGAGCTCTTTGAGCACTAGATCCACTATTCTGGCACAGTTTAATAGTCTGTCTGGTCTGGCAACTTGATTGACATGTGGTCTGGGAGCAAGAAATGCTGCAACTGGTGGTCGAGAGAGTCCGTGGCACATACATGGCTCCTGGGGGTCACCCAGAAGTCTGAAAGGAGCAGCCGTGGACCGGGTCAGTTCTGGTGGGGGCTGGACTTGGGGGGGGGG
>NW_010973244.1:3464090-3477165 GCF_000737465.1 Haliaeetus leucocephalus | reverse complement strand
GGGGGGGGGGGCGGCGTTAAATCTGCTATATGTTGAACCCCTCCCAGAGTTCAGAAGGTCTGCTTTGATCTTCACTACTGTAAAATTGCATCTTCTGTACAGCCACCTTTTTTCTGCCACAAATACTGGTTCCAGCCCACCACCGTTCGGCCACTATCCTGCCCCTAACAAAACACATCAGAAGCTGGAGTTAAGGACTGAGCCTTTACAGAGCTTTGTCAAATTATATTTAGTTTCATTTTGGCACTGTAGCCCAGTGGCAGAACAACTTGTGCAGCAGAACAGGACTCTGGATATGGAGCTGAGCTAGTGCTGGCAGCAGTGATAAGGAGGAGAAGCTAGCCTGCTTAAATTTGTTTTTCAGAGCTGGCTAGGGACTGGCTTCAGATCAACTCCCTTAGGAAAATCGCATCCCCAGCACAGAGAAAGGAACCAGAGCAGTGCTAAATTTGATGGCAGACTTGACACTGGGGACTCTTCCTACACACTGGTAGGCAGTAGAAGAGGTTGGCTGAGACTATTGTGCAGTGTTTATGGCAGTGCTGCTGTTGTCCTCCATGGAGCAGATGAGCGAGATCCCTATTTAACCCAAGCTGTGTAGGTATTTACTGAGCAAATATCCATATACCCATATTTCAGCCACAGGCCAGTTTGGATGTTACAGGAATAATCATTGTATCTGCACATTTTTGCAAACGATGGGAACAATGGTACCATAGGGAAGCTGGAAGACTTGTATTATGCATGTGTTTTAAAATCCTCTTTTACTGCCTCTTCTTGTGAATTTATGAATCTAAATGTGACAGGATTTATCAGAATTCCAAAGAATAGAAGAGAAAAAGAATTAACTATGTGTTCTGTTTAAATAATATCACACTTAAAAACCCATTGAAGGATGATAGGTTTCTGTAAGAGGGTGAGTTTTTTCATCTTCATGCAAAGTGGTGGAAAAAGACTGTAGCTAGAGGCAAGATGTTAATCAAGGTCAGTCCTGGATCTGGTTGTGTTGAAAAGCTTTCTATTGCCAAGTTGTTCAAAGCCTGCATACATGGACATAGTCTACTAGCCCTGAGATTTGGGTCAGGAAAAGATTGCCTTTCCTTCCTCTTCCCCATCACTCTTCCTTGTCTCCAACAGCCCGATCACAAGGAATATAGGGGGAAATTCACTCCTTTCTGCAGCAGTGCGTGTGGTCATTTGCTAGGATCATTTGGATATCTGCCTCTAACAAATTCAGTGTATTTCACAATTAGATGCATCATATCAACTTGTTTGTGTAGCAGCTTTCAAAATAGCAAGTATTTTTAGGTTCTTTGCTGTCACGTCAAACCAGAGCTTCAGACCTACATGCCAAGACAGAACACCATTGTTTTTAGCTAATCTCAAGTTTCAGTGTTGTAGCAGATTGCCATTCTCAGTTTTGTGTGACTAAGTAATGTCTCTAAAGCATGGCAGTGTAATAGGATGATGTGTGCTATGAGGTGTCTTATGGATGTTTAGAACTAAGACAATTCATTAGCTGATGCATCTCAGCATTACTCTTGCCCCTTTTTCTCATAAGAATAGCATTCTTTATCTCACAACATGAAGTAGAGATAGAGCAAAATAGCAACAAGTTATTTTGTCTAGATTATATGCAAGATCTCTACAGTAGTGACTGTCAAACTGAAGCTATATTTTATTTCTGCAGCTGTTTCTTCAGTGCTCTAACACTATTATTAATACTACCTGTCACTTGTACAGCCCTTCAGAGTTGTAAGTAGTTTGATAAACATTATACAAACTTACTGGAAAGCATAAAAAATGAAGTAAACACTGTGCTGCTTACTGGCTAAACTAAATTCTTCAAATTACTTCATAGCCTGGCTTTGTCTTTAGCTTAGCAAAACAATCTTCCAGACCAGCTAGTTTCCTGACTTTCTTCATACTTACATTGTTGGTAAATCACTTCTGCTATTGTAGTATTGGTATAGCTTTATCATATCTAGACTGGAGAGGCACCACTGAAAATAGTATATACGGTTTCCATGTCAGACTTTCCGGGCCACTTTAATTAAATTAAGAGGCTAAAGTGATTTTGAACAAACACTGGAGCACATCTTAGTAGTGCTAAAATGCTGCTAGTAGCCATAGAAACTTCCTACAGTTAATGATTCTTGTTGATTTTGGTGAAGCAGTAGTAGCAGCAGAGACATTAGCGTAGAAAGCACTCTATTTCTCAGCATCATTTTTATCAACTTATCATTTTAAATTGCTACCAAGCAGGTGATGTGACAGGAGGAGTCTGAGCTATTCTTACAGTACCGCCATGATTACAAAGCTGAAAAAAATATGGGGAAAAAAAAAATGTGTGCTGGAAATAAATGTGAAAACTTCTGGCACTCATTTGCATTTCTGAAGGCTCACCCAACATGGGTGGTTTCTATCCAGCGTAGAACACGCAGTTCTATTAACTTATTTTCCTCTCTTTTTAAATGAAATTGTTAAGCCTTGACAGCCAGTGCTTTTGTTGTCACCTCCTGAATTCCCACCAACATGAGGCCAGGCAGCCTGTGCTGCAAAGCGCCTGCCCAGAGTCTTTGCCAGCATCTGAACCAGTGGAGTAACAACGTGGCCCTGCCTGCTGAGCCTCCTTCACCCCATATCCTCTCAATGCTTTCATGAGCCCACTCGTACGAATCTGTTGAGATTACAAAACCATTGCTCTGTGCTACAAAACCAGGTACCAGAAGTTAAAATAGTTATAAAAATTGCCCAATGCAGTCTCTGCCTGTTCAAAACTCCCCTTGGCCCTGAGGGGATCTGTGCCATGACAGGCTAGCCCGTCCCCTCCCAGCAGACTTGGCAAGCCTTTATGGTACTTCAGTGTTGTGTCAGTATTGAAAATAGTTCGTGGTTTATTGGAAATTACTGTTATTTGCAACTTCCAGTTTTGCAGTTCCCATTGCACAGAGATCAAGGACCCAATTTTTCTTTTCTTTCCTTTGTATCCATCAGTGTAAATCAAGATTAACTCCAGTGAAGTCAGTCTAATCACAAGTGTAAAACTAGGAGGAATGAAAGGAAAATCAGTCTATGAACTATTTGTTTTTTGTTTTTAAATAGCAAAATTAATGCTGCTGTTCTGCAGACACAGGGTGACCTGCAAAGTACTAGCTCATGCGTTACTAATGCATCTCCATTTAAATGCAGATTTCTGCTCCTAACACAGAACTTCAGGGAAATCCTCTCTAGATAAACTGTAATAGGATACCAAATGGTAATTCAATATTTCACTTTAACTTGTGTTTCAGCTTATTGATCTTAATTTTCTATCATTTTGATGCAGCATTTGCCTAGGGGGAAGAGGATTACATTCACTATAATAAGGCTTTTAATTAATAATTAATTATTTTGATATTCCAAACATCCATGCCAGCAGTGGCAATCTGCTTGTATTCCTGTACCTTTTTCTGTTTACAGTGGTGGAAATCAGCAAGGTGTGACTTTATATATTTCAGGAAAGAATTGAGACACACAGCTGAGAAAAGGAAGCATCATAGAGATATCACAGTATCTATGTGGGACATGCTTATTGTGACAGTGTTTCATTCTCAGTCATTTGTGGTAACAGTAGTGAAGACCCTGACTTGGTGAAATCCCATGCAGTGGGACCACTTGTGCTATGCTGCTGCATTCAAGGGCTTTCCAAAAGGCTTCCATTTGCCTACATGTCTTCAGATAAAAGACATGAGGCGTGACTGTTCAGCCATTCTCACACCAAAATCACTGCCTTCACTACATCTACTCCTTGGTAAGGAAGGACTTGCACCTCGTAAACTCCTTTTCCAGCACGACCATTAGATACCGCAGTTAAAAGCCTCTCTCTCAGCAGTCCAGATTTTGCTGTGGTTTTGGTATAGATGTAGGAATAACCAGAGGGTCTGCTTGTTCAATTAAGCCTTTAAAATTAATGACATCATTTGCTTTTGGCATATATGATATGTTTAAGAAGAAGTTTTTTCTCTGTATATGCCTCCCTCAAGCCCTGCTTAAGTGCAGCTTATAAGATGTACATGAGACCCTGATATAAGCTCTCTTCTGCTGGACTGAATTTTAAATTTAAGTATCCTAGAGTACAATGAAGTCATAGAAATAATGTTTAGAAGTCTACTAGATCATGAATACTGTTATTAAGAGGAACAACCTGATATTGAGAGTTAGTGTTTTTGCAGCACCTAACATGATGAGACCCAGTCTAGTTATAATTAGTCCACGCCATTTCTCAGTTTCCAGGCTGAAAGCTTGCAGTGCAATGGTGAACACGTTGCAGGCAAGACTTAGGTCTCATTTTCAGTAGTGTCAACTAAGAAATAACCCCCCCAACCATGGCAGAGGTATAAATATGATAAGAGTTTTTAAAATACATTTTTAGGTTTGGGCTTTTTTGTTTGATTTTTTAATACAGCTTGATTACTTACAGGGTGCATTTTGTTAACATTTCCAAATGTTGTTCTGGCAACCATAAGATTCATCAATTTTCAAAGTCTTACATCTGAGATTAACATTTTCCACATGGCACCCTTAGAATTGTGTATGGAAAAAAAAAGTATCAAAAGACGAGCAATAAAGTAGTGAAAATGGGCAGGTTAATGAGGGTTAATGAGACCTCCTTTGTCATATAATTTGGTCAGCAAAAGGGATGTCTAAGAAATAATGATCTTTGTGATTATGCTTCTTTGAGCTCACCTACGAGCCCTCAGATTTCTTCTCTAAATTATTTCCAACATTCTCAAACCCCGACAGATTCAATGACCTGCTAAACAAAATAAAAACTGCTTGAAAAACATTCCTCCACTACCACATCAAAATAAGCCCTGCCCATGACCACGTTTAGGTCTGAATTAGTGAGTGGTATGTTGCAATCCATCAGACAGAAATGAGAATCTTTCGTTACTGGTAAGAACATAGGGCACACCATAAAAAGCTGTCTCATAATAGATTTTGTTTTTTTTTTTTTTTTTTTTTTTGGGGGTTTTTTGTGGGTTTTTTTTTGGGGGGGGGGGGTGTCCCACAAAAAGGCAGGAATAGCATTTGCTTTTAGTTCTGAAGTCCAGAATTGTCAGACTTCAAAACCACAACAAGAACTACTACTTGGTTACCTTCTCATGTAACCACTCATGACCCCCATGGCTCTCCTTGAAGGCACAACCACCTAGGCTCAGTGCCACCAAGATGTGCTGACTTTACAGATGGAGAGTAATGAAAAATAGTATAGCTACACTGGAGGAGCTGGGTAGAGTGTCTTTCTCATCAACAGTCCATTATCAGTAATCACAGTTTGATTGGAACCAAAGCACTAACCAAAACTTCAGGGGAAAAAATGTCTAACACTGCTGGAATGGGGGGGTTGTTGTTTTCAATTACTCACTTTTGGTTTTACCCAAATCAGCTCTTGACGATTCTTGTGAAAAACAGAAGACTACTATTTGTCTAAAAGAAAATTTTCAGTGATCCAAAATAAAATATCTTTTAATTACAGAATTCTAAAAATCCTAGGGGTTTTGAGATTTAGATTTTTAAAAAAAAAATCACAATGTGAAATCCTTTATTAAAATAATATTTGGTACCCATCAAAACTATATATACTAAATATTAGAAAATAAAAAGGTTGTTTTCTTTGGAATGCAATTCAGAAAAATAATCTCAATAGTGAGAATGGGGGGGGGGGGTTTGTAGTAGGCTTTTTCCCAAGGCATAAGCTCTTGCTAGGACTTAACAAATAAGACTGAAAGCCATTTAAAAAAAAAGGAATGGATCAGGTATGAACTGATAAAACTTCCGACTTCTTTGACCTTGTAAACTTCACATCATAATGCATGACACAGCAGGAAGTTTTCCTAGAAACACGAGGTATGTACATCCTCTTATTTCCTTTACTGGCTTAAACCTAGTTTTTCACATTAATTACTGTTCGTTTATTGAATGGAAAGCATGCATTTTTAATTATGTTAGTTGAAATGTTGGCTGGTTGTGAAACCAAGTACTTGGAATTCGTCCATTTGAGCCACGTGAATCAGCAGTGCTGTTCTATGGATTTTGCATTTTTTTCACTTCAGCGTTTCAAACTGCAACCCTTGCACAGAAAATCTGGTAGACAAAGATAAAAGGCTCCATCTAGTGGGCAAGAACTTTTTGTTTAAAGGAAAAAAAAGGCAAGATTTTCAATTAATTTTATGCATGAAGAAATACTACTTTAGATTTTGTTTCATTAAGCTGCCATGTTGTTCTTAATTCTTGCCTTCTACAGAGCCATTATTTCATATGCAAAGTTGAAACGTTAAGAATTATTCTGACAGTCTTGAGCAAGAAGCAATAAATGATACTAAATGAGTGGGTTTATACAGAAGAAGAGTTGATCCACAAAGTTCTTCCTCCCCCCTTCAAGCTTCAATATTTAGTAATCAAAACCGGATAATTTGTGCGTCAACAAATACTTTAAACTATTTAAGGTTCTTTCCTACTTAAAACTGACTGGAAACATTCATAACGACCATAACACGGTATTTTGGGGAGTATTTTTTACAACGGGAACTCTGCCCATGTGTTACCCTCATCTTCATTAAATGACCTGTTTACCTGCAGAAGGTGAAATCTGGGTTCTCTGGCAACTCAGTCCAGTGCATCAGCTTCTGGCAAGGCATAACCCTATCGTCCTCGGCTGTCTCTTCCAAACACCAAAACTCATTCATCCTGGCATTTGTCTAGGAGCCTGCCTCCCATTGTTGTGTCCAAAATCATCCTGATAGAATCTAGCACCTTTATTTTAGGTACATAATTGATCTGGTACAATACTTTTTTTTTTCCTCTTTGCTGAACTTCTGCACTGCATTGCAGTTATGCTCTAAACTCTTGAGAGATTCGACTGGCAGGACTCTTCAGTGTAAAGCAGTAGTGAAACTCGAGTGTTGCTCTCTCATTCCAACCAAACACAGCTAGCAGCCGAAACCTCCTCTTCAGTTCGTTTCAGGCTAATAACAAGAGTGGGAGCAGGAACAAGTAGCAGTAAGCACAGAGCTGGCAGAAGAGACGCTGAACTACGTTGTATGTATGTCCTGCCTTTTGTCAGACTTTCTCTCATTTTCAAGCCATACAGCCTGGCAAGATCAAGTCCTCCTGTGCAGCTTCCAGGAATGGGGAGACAGTGTTAACATGCATTGTAGTAACACATTACTACACCTAAGTTTACTATAGCCCATGTTCACATTCACAATTGGAATATTTGTCTCCTGTGCAAATCACAAAATAGAGCTTAATATGTTGTTTTGCACACCTCTTGATCACAGCGAGATCTCCACTTGCAGTGGCCGCTTGATAGCAAATCCAGAGGATTCCTCCTTCAGTATTAGTGCACGATTTGGCAATTCTGACAGGCGCCACAGACTTGCTGATCTGCCTGAACAATTCTCCCCAGCTGCAGCTCTCCTTGTATCCTCCACGGAAATGTAACTCTGCAGCGCCAGCGAGTAAGAGCCATCATTTGGCTTGTTTTACAGACTAAAACAAAGGATAGTCTTAGAGTTCTTACACTGAACCTTTATATGCAAGGACTGATACAGAACTGACTAGTCTTAAAGTGCCTTTAGGGAAGTTTATACGTTTGCAAAATGCAAAAAATGCAAATCTCCAAAAGGGAGGAAATGGAAGATAAAAATTAAACTGCATTTTTTTGTTTGGGGCAGCTTGTATCTTTGGTCTCAGCTTGTAGGCAGTCTATGTAACCCTTAAAACATGTCAGCTAAACCAATACAGAACAGTTGTTTAAAACTTTGCAGATACTTCAAAATTATCATTGCAACTGCACTGTTAGCTGTGTTAAATGCTCCTAAAACCGACACTAGCTATTTGTTAACAGTAATGCCACTTGGTTTCTAATGCACATGGACACCTACCTCACTAGGCACATAATAGAAGAAAAGATGCAAGTCACTTCAAAGCAAAAGTTTATCAATTTTAACTGCAGGCCTTTGCTCTATAACTGTTCACACTTTAAGAGATCACAGGCTTGCTGCTGAGCTAAAGCAAATCTCATGTCTGGAACTACAGTAAGATCCTCTGCCTCATTTTACTTTAAATACCTTGTCTAGCACTGGTACTTGAGCTGTGCTAATGCAATAAAAATTTCCAGATGCAACACTCTGGGGGACATTCAACAATCTGCTTTTGTAATAATCTGCTGTAAACTCAAAATGCTAATTTGGGGATTAAGTATTAATTTATTCCCTCTACAGGTCATCGGACAGTCTCATACAAGCCTTCTAATTAATATTTAACATCCCTATTTTAGATGTTGTTTATCTGGGTTAGATTTACTCAGCTGTTTTTCCCTTCTTTGCGGGAGCAGTAGTCTTTACAATAAATGCACATCAATGCATTTCTTTCAAGAGTACCACTCAATCTCTTACTTATTTTTCATAGCTAACCAGGTGCTGAAGTTTGGAACGCTGGTCAGTACTTCCAACACGTATGATGACTCGGGGATTGTGACCATTGAGACGGACAAGCCTTTGCTATGGACAATGGCTATCAAAAGATAAGGTACAGCTGCCTTTTCTGATCTAACCCACTCAAATGACTGCAAGATTTCACTGAATTCAGTGAAGACAGTAAAGCTGTTCCAAAAAGATATAAGCAGGCACTGATTTTATGTACTGAATGGCAAACAAATCTGATATATAAGTCACTTGAGATCAAATCAAGATTAGCAGCAATAACTGAGTACTTCATTCTGGTACCTCACACTACCTAATCAGAAGACACATGAGCTGCCTCCTGATAGGATCACAAACAGAAGTGAATGTAAAGAAACTGTTACTGCTTATCTGGTTAGTTCAGACTATTTTTACAAAGTATTTTATTCCAGTACTGAACTATTTTTTCCCCTTTTGCTAAGAGGAAATTCAGTACACAGTTACACATAGTATAACTATACTAAAAGCTGATAGCACTAAGAGTAGTTAATCTCATTTTTCTGTCCTGGTTTGTAACATGCAGGTGCTGGTGAAGATTTCTCAAGAAGAGCAGTAATTGAACTTTTCTACTTATGAAGCAAGTTTGTGTACTGAAGAAGCTTCATTTTTGCTGTAATACCAATATCAGATCTCCTGGTATTAAGTGCTTTTAAAGTCTGTAATGGAAGTAGCACTGTAACTTCTGCAAACACCAAATGCTTATAATAAGCTTTCTGGAATGAAATATAAATTGCTTAATCTCAATCTGAGGAGGAAGAGCATTGCATCTACCAGATTTTTTACAGGCTTAGTTTTTAAAATCAAAATATTCAGTCATTTACTAATGGAAACTTCCAGGTCAACAAAAACAGAGCCCTTTATAATTCTATGTGCAGTTGTCTTAGAGAACCAGTATCCAAAATGGGTGTATATCCTATCCAACAGTGTGAGCAAGTTGTTGATTCGCTGAAGGACTTCTTAGTATCTCTGACAACTATATTAACCTCAAACCAGCTAAGTTTGGCTTTCTTTATTATGCCATCAGAGTAAGGACTGGCAATGCAAGTTCTTTATTTCATGGAGGTTTTTTTCCAGTCAAGTACATAGTATAACGTAACAGGACTTCCAAATGCAGAAAGGAATTACAGGTAATGATGGTGATTTCCAGATATTAGTGACAAGAATTCCAGTTGACAGATTTTTCAATCACCACTCAAGAGAATACAGTAATGCTGTTTCCTTGCTACTTTTGCTGGAACAATGCTGTTTACTAAGCAGTAAATTAAGCATTGGAATAGCTTCTGAAGAGAGGCTGTACAGTTGTCACCCTTGGAGGTTTTCAATACCTGACTGGACAAAGCCTTAAGCAACCATGTCAGAATGCAACACTGACCCAACTTTGAGCAGGAGGTTGGACTAGAGACCTCCCAAGGTTCCTTCCTACCTGAATAACTCTGTTATGGTTTAAAGAAGTAACAAAACAAACAAACAAAACACTCTACTACTACTAAAAAAAAAAGCCTGTAATGTAGACAGGTATGATCGCATACACTTTAAAAGAGGAATAAGATGACAAGAATGTTTGAAAACCCAAACTGAGCTTGTTTAATAGCAAACAAGTTAAAGCTGTGAAATCTTTGCAGCAAGTGTCACAACATCTTGTTCTTCATGATGAATATTCAGCCGCCTCTGTTGAGAGAACAAAGTAATCAGTTTCAACTAATCAAGTGTGATCAAGCAATCCCATCTGAAGTCTAATTTATCCTCCCACCATTGCCTTGTTAGGACAAACATTACTACCGTTACAGCTTATCTACTATTTTCAAACATTTCTCCTTGCCTAGACCACGACTCTTACAGGTATAAGCAAGCCACATGTCACGGTCACAGAACAGTATTTAACTTGTTCCAGTGCTAGAAAAGGGATTACATCAGTTCTGGAGAATCTCAGGAGTTTTAATTGGTAGTGTTAATATGTCAGTTCCATCACTGCCAGTCAACTTGAGGGTCAAGTTTTTCATGCTGCAACGTTCATTCTAAAAGGTATTTTACAAGATGCAGTTACAAGTAAAACAAAGTTTCAAACATATCTAGCACTCAGTAAATGAAACAAGACCAACTTTGTTCTGTGCCCTGTCACCTTCCAGCACAATCACTCAGTTTTCTCTACCTTACCATCCATGCATTTACTTTGGATACCCAAATTATAAACTGGAAATAGTGAGAGTATGTAAGATCCAAATAAAGTAAATGTTCTATGATCAAACACACACTGTGGAACTGGAACACAAAACATTTGATGTTCAGTTTTGAAGCAGAATACTTGAAAAAAACCTGAAGAACTATGGATCTAATATTTTGCAGCATGTTAAATTAACAACCGCTTCCTGATCAAGTCCTTTGAATCAAGTAATACCTGTCATATTACACTACCATGTGAAATGCAGAGATACTAAAGCAACACGGATCCTGTAGGGCTCACTAACATCCTCTGTTTAAAACTGAACAGGTAAAAACGAATGTCAAATTCAGTGAAATTAAATGTCATATTTACTTACACAATGATATTGTTGATTGGGATATGGATCAATTTGACAAAGAAACCAATAAATCCCATTATCGCAAAGCCTATTGCTGTTGCCATGGCAATCTTCTGGAACTCTATAAAACCAAAAAAATTTTAGTCTAGGAAGCCTCATGTATGGCGTACAGGAGATATGCGCTACAGTGACCACAGGAGAGAGATCTCTTTAGAAAACGGTAACGTTAACACAGGAAGCAGTTCAAAAGCAAACTGCATTGACACTGAGAAACAAATCCACTTTTTCAGAAGACAGATGAGATTTTAAGAGAAGATGCTGCTTTCCACAAAGCATGGCCAATCTTAACTTTTTAAATAATAAGCAGAATCAGAAATACCCACAGTTCATAACAATTTATGGAACACTTATTCCATTATCTTTACTTCATATCCCTACAAGGCCTGAAAATAATCCCCAATACAGTATAAAAAGATGGAAAAGCTGCATTTACGTCTGTCACAGGAAGACATATTAAGTCCCCACAGAAATCAAGTACTTAAGTGATATTCTCAATTATTTTAAGAAAGCAACCATGAAATGGACTAGGAAGGTCAACAGCCCCTCACAACCCTGCCAGTCTGACAATGAATGAAGGTCCTTACTGATCTCAAAAGATGTCAGTAAACTTCATCCTGAGCATGTGAATAAAGCATCGTAACTATCGCCATTAAGGACAACCAATTGCATTCTGGTTAGAGTCACAGCTTCTCTCTAATGCCTTTGAGAAAATCCAAACACCTCCTCTTCTATACTTCCAGCAACCAAGTTCTTCCTGTCACAATCAGGCAGTCACCTGACAACTGTGAAGTACAGAATGGGCACTGCAAAAAGCAGTCCTCGCTCCTTTTGGGTCTCCTAAAAATGAAGGGTTTCCTCCAAGGTCAAGTAACAAGCAGTTTCCTCCAGAATTTCCCCCAAGTTGACTGCAATCAGTCGCACCTGACTACCGTATTTATCTTTTCGAAGCGCACGCAAGTTCTTCTCGGAGCAGTTTACCTAATACATGAAACTATTACTTGCCTGTCTGAAAACAGCCAATTTCAGCTACTTAGCCTGTTTCATAAGGTGAGTTTTAGTACCACACTCACACACCTGACTGATACATACCAGAAAAGGACATATTCAAGTATTATTATATCCAGAACCATAAACCCATTAACAACTGGATAACTGCTCAAGTTTAAATCTCATACTGAAGGCTGAGAAACATTCATGACAAATGAATCAAGCCACATACGGAAGGATACATGGTAAAATGTAAGATGAAATAAGGATTGTTTCTGGGTTTTGTGTGCTTTACCTTTCCTGTCAGGCTTGGTGCATCTTTTAACAAGTCGTATGGAGTCTTTTACGAACTGACGGCTGGGTTCCACGAATTGCATTACCTGGTCCATGATTACCTGCAAAGATGAACGGATTTAGTATTGGCGGTGCCATGTATATACTGAAAGGGATAATTTTTTTTTATTACAGAAGTAGGAGTTACCTACAAAATCCGTAGAGACTTAAGATAAGGTGTCATACTCCAACCTAACCGGACTTGAAAAGATACTTCCACTTTGCAGAAAATAAAGACACTGTATCAATACACGAACATGAGGACCTACCACTGCCTGCAAAAAATATGAAAAACTATGCCTTTCGGCATAGCAGATGAAAACGACAGCTCCATCACAGCTTGCTTTCAGCTTACGTCCTACACTGTGTTTCTGAGGACACTGCTGAAGGTGTCTAAATAGACAAAAGTCACCGCTCTCAAGAAAGCCCCATGCCAAAGCTGCTGGAGGGCTGGCGCGCACCGAGGGAAATCCCGTGGCCTGATCTCGTTCTCCAAACGAGCACCTGCCAGCGCTGCCACCCCAAGCACGACACCGGGCTGGAGGGGTCTGCGGTCGTTAATCAGCACAGGCCCTCCGATACGAGGGTCCGGTCCCTCTCACGTCTCCCTGCGACGCGACGCGACTCCCCTCCTCGCCCCCGCGGCCGAGGCCGGGCCGCCCGGCC
>NW_010973244.1:3388414-3463870 GCF_000737465.1 Haliaeetus leucocephalus | reverse complement strand
GGGGGGGAGAAAAAACCCAACATGAAAATGCTGCTCAGGCTGTGATTGCCCGTGAGTCAGACATTTATTGATTCGTAGGAGCGCTGAAGCCATCACGGACCACTGGAGTTCATCACCTTTGAAAACATAGACTCCTGTGGCTTTTTTTTCTTTTTTTTTTTTTTTGTATAGAGGAGTGTGCAGCCCAGCACTTACAAATGGGAAAGCTTTTTACATTTCAGCACCGCAGGTGTAACGTAGAATGCTTCCTTGCATGAGGAGGTAAAAGAGGCTGTTGCTGCCTAAAGTGAGTCCTTCCTGGCTGTTTTCGAAAGGAAAATCAGATCATGTAACAGGTAAAGGAAGAGCAAAGATAACATTTATTGATTTTTATCCTTAATTTGCTTTTGATATCATTAATTTTGGTCTAGAACTCTGTTCCTGATTGGCTGCCACCTTTGCGTGCGTATTGAGTACCCAAGGCTTACTACTTTTTCAGTCAGGCTGCGGGGCTTTTGCAGCCAGATCAGGCAAATACTTTGCTGATCTCAATTCACTGTTGGATTTAAGTGTGCACAAAATATTTTCTGGGCTTAACTTTTTTTTTTGACAGCTTTCACGACAGATAAAGTACCATCAGACCAGAGGGTTGTTTGATATTCCATGGATTTTTTTGGCAGCAGCTTTCCTTGTCTTTGCCCACAGGGCAAGTCCTTCAGTATTATTGATCTCTTTCAAACATGAGCTTTCTCTTTGGCTTTGGAGGTTTATTGCCATGGGCTCCTCAACAGGTTTTCTCCAAAAGCCTGGCTTTGAATTGGATTTTGCTTTGAATCAGACCTCATCTAGCACTACACCTCAGATGGGGCTGCAATTTTGCTGGCCAAATTCCATTAGACCTTTTCCATTGGCACACCAGCACAGAAAGATCACAGAGTCAGTTAGGCCTCCCACAACAGATATGTGTATAATTTGTCTCTTGTTTTTGAGGCCAGTTTGCAGTCTGCAAGAATGAGCAGTGTCACCACTCAGGGAGAGGAAGATCCCTAAGGAAAGCAGCTGAGCGCCTGATAGCCGTAGTGCACAGTGCATGGTGGGGCAGAGCAGTTTGCTGGTCCTCTGCATGACAAGTCAGTGCATGGAGGCTGCCTTTCATGTTTTTTGTTATGTTTTGTTTTGTTTGGTTTTTCCCTTCAGTGTGACAAATAAATGCTAGAGACTTTACCAACAGAGGAAACTCATATTTCCAGCTGTGCTGCGTGATGGGCCTTGCTGGAAACCGTTGCTGCAGAGCAATGGTTTTCACAGCACTAGGTTCCTGTAACCAAATGGCAATGATTTAAAAAAAAAAACTAACCTGAATCAATCAGGAAGACACATGTATGAAACAATTCATGGCATAGACTTCTGGCTGGGTTACGATTAAAAAGCATTCACTGCAATAAAGGTTTGTGTTCTCCCCGCCCCCAGTTCTCTATTTTAAGTTGTTTTCCTCAGGAGAAACGTTCTGGAGAATCCTAGCAGGTACTGCCTGGCTTAAAAACGTGACTTTGTTATCACGGGTTTGTTAACCATGGGTTGTCTGTAATGGAGTAGAAGATGGGGATTGTCCTCTGTCTCAACTGTCCCTCGCTCTCCCATGATGAGCTCTTTTCTTTCCCTGCCAGGCTGCAAGTTTGGACTTCAGCAAGCAGCTTGGGGGAGAGGCAGAGTACTGTTTTGTGCACAGAGCGCATTTGCTGTTATTCCTCAGACTCTTCTCCAACATTTATTTTTTTTTTAGTGTCCTTGTACTCACATATTGTTACTTAGACTTGGTCTTCAGGGCAACTATGTTTACAGAGAGTCATCTGCATTTACAGAAGATATGAAAAAGCTTGTATCTCCCAGGCATGCATATTTTTTTCATTGAAAGCTAGACTATCGCTAGGGCGGTTTGTTTCTACTTCTTTATGGTTGGGGAAGAAAGTGGTGTGCTTGCACATGTAAATTTTTGTGACAGTTTTACAAGTCTGCATTTACAATGATATCTAAGCAGTAAATAATCATTCTCTTAACAGAAGAAACACAGTTGTTATCCTATATTGTAGTGTGCTAATGCTCATTTGCTTCTGGATATTCATTTTGCATAAACTGGAGCCACATCCTTTTTTTTTTTCTTCTTCTTTTTTTCCCATACACAATCTTCAGTGTGAGAGGAAGCTCAGCCTCTGCATGCTGAGCTGGTACACGTGTAATCCCGGAGTGGCGCAGGGAGGACAGAGTAGTAGCTCTGTCTGAATGAGCCTCCAAGCTTTCCTGTGGGAGGTAACCCTGCTTTCCCTACCCTGCCCCTGCTCCATGCCCAGGCAAACGGGAAGAGCAAGTGCCTGCTCCTGTTCAGGCTTCTGTGGGGCTGGTGCTGCCTGGCCTCAGCAGCAGCTCAATGGAAGGGGAAGTGCTCTTCTGTCTGCACGCTGGAGGGGAGAGACCTGGCAGCCTGGCTTTTTTGTTTTAAGGAGTACTGCCCATGTCCTAGAAGAAAATAACTTGGGTGTAGTGATCCCAGCAGGTCTCCTGTGGCTGCACAAAAAGTGATACATTTGGGATGTGGAGTCTTGCTGAACTATCTCTTTCCCATCCCACAATAGGCAGCAGGAATTGAGATGTTCCCCAGTAGGAAGGGCCGGAGGGGTGAGCAGGAGGCACAGTCAGCTCTGTGCCCAGGATTTCCAAATGCAGGGCACGAGGCAGATTTGAACTGGAAGGAGGCAAGGCAAAAGACCAGTTGCTTCCCCAGGGGAGTTTTGGGGATGGATGGATTGTTTGAGGAGAATAGCCTTTGCAGACAGAATCTGACTTGCCTTCACGAATTTGAGGGGAAAGTAGTTACCCTGAGAGGCAGCAAAAGCAAAGAAGAAGACTAAGAAAACTATGAAGGTGGTAGCTGGTGGACTTAGATACACAAGGAAGACAGGCATCTGGGTATGCTCTGGGACAGAAAACAGACATAGCAGAGAACAAAGACCACACAGCAGCAAGAGATTTATAGCCCAAACAAGGGAAGAGTGCAGAGAAGGAAGAGTGAGAGGAGAAAGCAAGGTGATGGTGTGGGAAAGGTGTTAGGGGACCTCCTTGGACAGAGCAGCCTGTTGAGCAGGGCTGCGGGTAGATGCCCCCTCAGATTTTCAAAGGCAGCACTGTAGCCCCATTGACTGAAGTCATGCTAGTGATCCATCGCTTGACAGTCAGTGGTGTTGGATGACTAAATGACTATAAAATTTAGTCTTTAGAAATTGCTAAGATATGTGGGACCTTTTATTTCTTAATTTTACATTATCGTAAATATGTTTGATTAATTTATATCTTGAGAAACCTTTGGAATATCTATGTGCTTCTGACATTTAAAAATTATTTTTAGCTTTTTGTTCTCCTAAACGATCCTGAGGCTCTGTTTGGACTTGATAAGCATATCTGCATGATTTACGATGGGAAGAAAGATGATTTCCCTCCTCAGTAGCTGTACAGATGCAGGGGAAGAACATAAATGAGGAATTAATGTTAGGAAGGAAATGATAGCTCATATGTGGGGTTCAGAAGGAAATGATGAAGTGCTTGTGGTCCCTGTCTTTGGGTTAGCCTCATTAATTATAGAAATGTCACTAGATCAGGCTTTAATGCCATGGTCGTGAAAGGGAATGTCGCTAGTCTGAAGCAGTCAACTAACCCCATCCTTTGATTTGTGCTGCTTAACATTCAATGGAGATGAAATGTGGGGATGAGGGAGGAGTGCTATTAAAATAAATTTTTACCAGTGTTAGATTTATTGTGTATAATTTTAAAGATGACCTTTTAAACAAAGTCCATGTTCAGTTTAATTTGAAAGACCTGAAGAACTGGAAGATTTGTGTCTGTATAACGATAGACGCAATATGAAATAAACAAGGGCACTATACTAAAATGCCCTCA
This sequence comes from Haliaeetus leucocephalus, assembly GCF_000737465.1. Lineage (NCBI taxonomy): Eukaryota > Metazoa > Chordata > Aves > Accipitriformes > Accipitridae > Haliaeetus > Haliaeetus leucocephalus. Next base: position 3,459,943 of record NW_010973244.1, on the reverse strand, counting down.
CTAAATGATACCTCAGACTAAAAAGATCTTAAGATAAGGTTTCTAGATAGCAAAAGCAATGTAAGGAAGTTAAGAGAGGAATAGGTGTGCCTCCATCAGCTGTTCAGGTCTGAGAGGTAAAGAAAAATCAAATGCTTACTACTTTCTCTGATTCAGTGCTTGTAATAATACTGTTTTGTTTAAGCACAGCTGGCACTGATGGCCTGATTTCTCCTAATGTTAGCCACTTCTCAATTCTTTCTTTGAGATGCACCACTTTTTAAGTTCATGGTTTGGTTTTTTTGTGCCAGTTAATACCATTCTCCCATAGTTTCTGGGCTCATCCAACAAAAAGTAATAAGAAAAGTAACTTTGATAAACAATGGGCCAGAGAATGCTTCCTCTAAATCTTGCTCTGGTAAATGGCAACTGACCATACAGGCCTCGTCCCCACCTTTGCAGTTGCCACCTGAAGATTTTTGTGTATGATAAGAAAAAAATTACTCAATTCTTTATAATAACACACTACTATGTCAGTAAATGCTAATTACAACCTCAGATTAAAAAGAAAAAAAGCTAAATTAAAATTGAAAATATTCTTAACCTTAAGATTATTTTTTTTCCCCCCTGAGGATGAAGTTTGATTAAAAATGAGGTGATAGCTTTCTTTTTCTAGCAGAAGAGTATTTTATGTCAGCAGACACATTTTCAGGTGCTTTGTGTACATTTAGACATTAAAAAATGGCTTTCAAAAATATGCAATGGTTGCATGTATTATGCATAAGACTCAATCATATAGTGGATACAGAAGTAGCAGCAAAAAGTGCAAGCAAAGCATCTTTTTAGGTATATTGAACGTGGCCCCTGTCTGCTTCAAGCCAAGATGACAGAGCAACCAATTTTTTCAATAACCATGAGCAAGCAGTTCATCGGTGCATGGCTATAGTGTCAAAACGTTAATTAAAAGCCCCACTTCTAGTACGAGATCTTGTTTTACTTTGTTTTGGCAAACCTCCACTTCCTTCAGTTTGTAAAGCGTACCGCGTGCCTCTTTTTTGTATTTTATAAGTACAATAAACTAAAACTGTATTTTCTTTCTGTGATGTTTTAATACACCCTATACTCAGTTTGTGGCTTGGGAGTAACTACTCAAGATGTCTGTTCCATCCTGGTAATGGCGTCAGCTGAGCTGGACCCCAGTCCTACTATCATGATACATGTTTTGGTATAAAAGCTATTTCATTGCATGTCATCTCCAGTGAGGTCCATAATCCCAGCTGGCTAGGAGTGTGGGCCAGAATGCCATCTCTTTCTCTGGAGGTAAAAGGTGTTTCTTCAGCTTTTGCCTGTTGTAAAACTGTAAAAATATGGAAGAAGTTGAGAGCCACCACTTTATGGGAGTGGGAACCATCTGATGGGTAGGGCAGTGAGCAGCTGAAAGGATAGAGGTGGACAGAAAGAAAAAAAACCCCTTCTTAGCACTGAAAAGAGCAATAACTTACTTACGCCTAGGGTTTTTTAACATCTTTTTTCCCCGCTGATCTATATGAAGTTGGTTGGCTGCCTGTCTTTGTTCCTGCTTTCCGACTAAGTAGGACATTTGCCTTTGGCTCAGATTAAGCTTTCATAATACTGTTGAGGTATCCTGAATTTTGCCAAGTGCCTGTGCCAACGCAGACATGTCACTGATTTGCACAGGAGCTGTGTGCTTCAGGCATGCTAGCAGCATGTGCTTTCACAAAGGGCGCCTTGGAAACATACTCTAAATATGTAATAACTTGGGCGTAAAAGAATGCAGAGAAGTTTGGGTATGTCAGAACTGAAAATCAGCTTTGGAAGATTTTACAGGGATGGGGATCATTCTCGAACTTCAGAAAACTAGAATTGCAAAGTTTCGTTTTTTAATGTACCTTCTTCGTACTCTTTTGAAAATATTTTTAAATGCCCCCCTTTCCTCCTTTCTGCCTTCACAAATCTTCACTCTCTGCGTAACCTAAAAAGAAATATGAATGGATCTGGGATTTTTGACTATTTCCATTTCTACGTGCTCAGTCTGAGGAACCTTGATGGGACCTACTGTTCAGCAGGCAGAGATAGAGTGTCTCTGAACTGTAGGTCCTTTAAAGATGTCTTGAGACCAACCTGAAAGTATTGGTCATTAGAGAAGCAGTTTTGCTCAGTCAGTAGTTGAGTGCATGATTCTCCTCATATGCAAGTCAGAGTGCTGAGGGAGAAGCTGCTTTTCACAGCATGAAGAAGCTGTAGACCTTTCTTGCTGTTGTCTGAATCTGCAGCAGTCTTGGTGAGTTTTATTTGATCCTGCACAGGGAATAGTAAGGTTCAGTGGATTACTCTGCTTATTTGTCTCACCCGTAATGCTCCAAGTCTTTATTGGTGAAAAGTATTTGGGGAATCTTCTGTTCAACTGGTACAAATGTATCCAGCAGTTTTTCAGCACAAAATTGCTGGTAGTTCCTTAGCCCCATCAGTAACAGTTGCAATTAAAGCAGGCAATGAAATATTTGTAAATCTTATTTCTCTCACTTCCTTTCCCAGTAAGATAAAAATCAATTACTTGCATCATTGGAGAAAAGAACAGAAGCCTGAAAGACGGTGTTGGTTTAAAAAATAAATACCTGAGGATCTAGCACTTTCCAATGCCTTTATTAGCCAGATGTCACTTCCTCTTAATCATGGAGTTAGTATTGTAAAACTGTCCAAAATGTTGGAGTAATGAGATTTAGGAAGTTTCAAAAGTGAGTTTTGCTAACATTACAGTAAGTTTGTGTCTGTTCTCCAACTCCTGAACCAGTCCAAACGCTTTCTTTAATAATTAGATGGAATCATTTCAATGGCAGCATCTCTGCAATTTTGGCAGCAAGTGACAGCCCCAGGCATTTTTTAATTAGCACCTTTTTGAAATTGTTAGCTAAATTAGTCAAGTATGAAATAATCTTGCCCAAATGATTATCTGCAAATTGCACTTTGAACCTTGCATCTGTCTTAATGTGTGGACACACTGCTATCCTGATAATGCTATTAACTGGATTGCGTATCTCTCTTCTAGCTAATTCATGGCACATAATCTGAATGAAATCTGGTGTACCTTTATAATATTTATTTTAAAAGTGCCTGGCAGCTGTTTGGGACTGTCATTTATAATATTACAGTTTTCAAATGTAGTCAACAGCACTTTTCCTTATTACCTGCAACAGAGAACTTGATCTCATATGTATTTCATAAATATAAATCATTAATTTTCGTTATTCTGGGTTTATGCGGCTGGAGTAAAGATACCTGCTCTGGGCCTGTAAGATCTATAATCCTGATTAGAACCTAATGCTGAGTCAAGCTGTGAAATTGATATCACAAGGCGTTATTGTCCTGATCTTTGGAGTTATTCGTTGAATTTAATATTTCGCTCTTCTTGCATAAAAATATATGTGTAAGAACCTAATACTGTAAAATAATAATCCATATGTAATATAACAGTGTCACTGACAAACATTGCCTGAGAGATTTTCCTGGGCTAAGGAGGCTATGTGTAGTCTCACAAGCACACTATGCTCATAACTCTACCCCAGCTCACGTGCAAGCATCCTTTCTGCAACCATTCCTTTAGCCTACTCCGTCCCCACTCACCCCTAAGCCCAATTTTAACTATAAAAGAATAGCCTGCCCTTAACTGCCCTTAGTTAGCTTCTGGGAAGACGTCAGATGCTTAGGGAAAAAAACTTGTTCAGTACATCCTACCTGTAGGAGTGAGGTAAGGAGGTGTTACTCTGTGTTACCCTACAGTGATGGGGCCAGGGAACATTCAGGTGTGATACGTAATGTAAGTAGAAAAAATTAAATTTTTGGTAGCGTGATGGTGTAAGAGGTCTGAGCTGAAGGAAATTATGAGCTGAGGAGCCAGAGAAAATGCAAGGTAAAGCAGCGAAGGTCTGGTTACACTGTCAAAGTACAGAAACTCCTTTTGTTTCATTTTCTTCTAGTACTTCTTCTAGCTGTACTTCTGTGTTAAGCCAATTTGGCAATTAAATGGCAAAGGGAAACATCCTCTGAGGCAGGGTACAGCAGTATGATTTCTCTGTATCGAACTATCTCCCCATGTTATTTAGATAGCTCAGCTGAAGGAAGTGGTGGATCCTCAGGAGCCTAGTCTGCCTTGGGTGCAGGATAAAGATGCCTGGTGGTTAGTATCCCGGCTTTGACTCCGGGATATACGGTGGCTGGTCTGTACATTTGCAGGGGTTCTCATTATTCCTTTGGGGCTGCAGTGTAGATAGACCAGTATTTAGACTCCTACAAATCGCTTATAGGCATGAACCTGACAAACATATTGGCCACCAAACATAATGTAATTAATTGTGAGTTAATCATTAAGCTATTAAAACAATATTAAATGCTGGGAAATCTAAGGCTTCTGTCTGCTGTATAGATTTAAGGCTTTTAAAGGCTGACAAATACTTTGTTATCGTCAGTTCAGCATTATTGATATCCTTGGCCTTTAAACTATACAGCTTCAATTACATGAGTTAGGGTCTTTTATTACATCAACAGCTTTTTAATTCTAATCTTACTGGCAGTCCGTAGCTTGTCATGGATTGGGAGAGGCAGTGCTAATAAGACTTCTGATTTCTAAAATAATTCCAAAATACGGTACACAGAAAATACCCAAGATGCCTTTTTCTGTTCTTTTACCCTACAGCAGTGAATGCCTCACTTCCCAGGGTTGCAGCCTGAGAGGGGGCCAGTGGATATGAATTATCAAATAAATAATCTCTGTGGAGCTTTTCTAGATAGACAAGACTTGAATAGGTCCTGAGGGCTTGAGAGGACTTGAGTAATATGGGATCTACTATTAGCAGTCTTAGGCTCCATCTCCTCTCTTACGGGAAGGATAAGGAACCACAGTTGGAGTCACTTGCAGATTTCATGTGGGTAGCAAACTCCTCTGGAAATAAATGGCAAACACCAGTTTGTTCCAGTCTTAACAACTTTTAAGAAGCAACCACTGATAAATTGTAGTACGAATTGGGCTGGGCTTCCTTTTGGACTGCAAAAAGGTTTTATACATAACTCCCTCCTTTTCTGTGAGGTGAGTCTGCTTTATGTCATTTTAAAACGTTGATAATTCTACTCCAAGTGCTTTTTCTAAATACACAGTTGCACTATAGGGGTATCTAAGTATAAGCGCTGAAGCCAGGTAATCTTTTGTTGGCTGTACTAGTGAGATCAGTCCTTTAGGTCTGAAGTGTGCACCCACCCATCATGCAGCTAAAATGGAGGGGTGTGGTGGTGTGCTTCTCCGTCAGTTCCTTTTTGTTTCTTGGAGCATTTTTGCTTTCTTTTCTTGGAGCTGCCAGGACTACGCCTTATTCCTAGGTGTTAGATCTTGGCTCAGTCTCTAGTCTGCAGTTAATTAGTCATGTGGCTTTGGCCTGCCTTACTAGGAGTCCTCAAGTGCTGCATTGTGTATCTCTAGATTTTACTTATCAGATAGCTATTGTTAAATCATTTATAGTGTTGTCTGCATTGGTTTCAAACTCTGCCGACCCTTGAATGCAGCACTGAATGCAGATGTTCTTCAGTCTTCTCTGGCTCTTAATTACCTCTGCAAGTTGTTTTGCAGGATGACCTTTACTTGTCCACCCTTAGACTCCTGAGCTTTCTTGGTGCTGCTTGAAATGCTGTCACCCTCATCACACATTCCCAAGTCCTTGGAACAGTCCATGGAGTGGAAGATATTCCATTCCTTAATCCCAAACCTTACTTATAAATGCTACCCTGTTAGCCACAGCTGGTGCCATTTGACAAAATCCAGCTTGTTCTGGCTATCTTCAGGGAGAGTTGTTTGGTACAGTACTGTCCCAGCCAGCCTCGGGGGCTAGAGCCTGGGAAGGGGACAGACAGTCTCACAGCATCTGACAACTCCCAAGGTCTGTGAACACATAGGCTATCTAGAGGTTAATTTGTCAGCTCCTGGGCACTTTCAAATTGTGCTTCTCCAAATGGGTCCTCAGGGTAGTAAGCCATCTGTAGCTATCTTTCTCTCAGGATTTTTCTCTGAAAATTGAGTTTACAAGACATTACTTTTTAAAGGTCATCTAGCAATGGTGACGTCCTTGATTTTGCTGATAGGCTGCCTGTGCCAAACTAAAACTGTGGTGCTGGGGAAGTTTTGTAGTTGCAGTCTTTTGGCATCTGCAAATATCAGCGGAGGAGGGTCTGTTTCAGAGTAGAAAGTTAAGTAGCATTCATATTCTGTGAAAGGCTCCCCAGCTGCCCTCCACTTGGGAGTTTTTCCATCTGCCAGAGGTGGAGAAAACCTTCTCATTGATCTTATTTAGCACTAGCAAGATCTCGATGACATTTGGCATCTCTGTCCCATACAACTCAGTGTTCACATGACTCTGGGGAGAACAGGGTTATTCTGATGGCTACTGACATCTGGACCCTGGCTTCTCTGGCACCAGCCTACTCCTGTGGGGTATGTGCATAGAGCTGCACATTTGGAAAAAGTTGTCAACGTTGCCTGTCCCAGTAAAGTTTACTTCTAGGAGACTGGCTGTCAGTATGCCCCAACGAATGGACCTAGTGGCCCAAGGTTTGACTGTCCAGTCTTTGGCCTTCCAGTGCTTTCTCCAGTGTCCCTTTCTGATTTTTTCTTCCAGGGACTCCTCTCAGAAAAGCCCAAGAAGTGAAGATCTTGCTGGAATTTAGGAGACCAGCACAGGTTCTCTTGGTCTAGGTGAGCCATGTTAGAGGAGTTACTTCTTGGTACTGAAGGAAACAAAAGATGGGGAGTCGACATTGACTGCAGACTGTAAGAATCAGACTGTGTATTTGGAAGTCCACATTTGGGTTAGCATCCCTTGTGGCAGTGATTGCATTTCTCAAAGTGTTTTACAAGATGTTTCTAAACTTTAGGTGTTTGCATTGCAAGAACTGATGCTTTTTTGCTGATCAAAGCTATTTCCAGGTGCCGGAAAGAACAGTTGGAGTCATTTGGCTGCCCCAGGGCAAGTGTATGTGTTCCTCTTGCCAGCCAGGTCAGGGTGGCTGCTAGCCTGAGTGCTACGTGACATGAGCCTGCACAGGAGGTGCCTGCAGGTCTGGCTCGGTGTCCCAGGACATCCTTTTCTGGATGTGACTGTCAATGTGCCTGTGGCAGTTCTGAAGTGACAGAGGTGACAGATCCTAAGGCACTATACAAAGGGGCACCTGTCTTTCTGTGACTATTAAACGTGAGGACCAGGAATGCCAACATGACATAGAAACAGACGAAAAATACACACAACACCTGAAAACCTTGAATTTATTCAGACACATAGGAATTACATTTGGAGAACTGAAGTTTTCTGTTCTCATATGCATCTCATCCTATAAAAATTCAACTGCTTGATACCCTTTTAGATTTTAAAATACTCAGGGTTATATTTCAGGTTTATTGCCTTTTATGCCATTGTTTGGAAACAATTTTTGTTTATTTACATCTGAGCTTAAAATTGCATTGCAGTACTGCGTTTAGCTATGGTAGCAGATGTTGGTGACATTTTATAGAGCATAAATAACAGCTGTGAGTTGTGAAGTCATAATTCTGTCAGGGGATCCTTTTTACAGTTTGTCAAACTAAAAGAGCAAATCTTGAGTGACAAATATATATGTATTTGCCAGAAGTTTATTTCAGGCATTGCTGGGTACCCACTGCTTCCATGGAGCTAAATATCATGAGGTGTAGATGCTGCAACAACGAACTTGAAGGTGTCCTAACACCCAGAGCAATTCATACATCTGAGAGGATGGATCAGCCCTTTTGTGGGAAGAGTCAAGTGTCCAAATGAGCTTCACAGATATACTGTGGTGAACAGGGTATTTCTGTCTCAGGGAAAAACTAGTCAACTCTCATGTTTTAAATCAGGCTTAAGTGGGCCTATTGATTTATTAATGACAAGTAACTGGCAATCAGTGAACTAAACTTTTGGGATCAGTATGAGCAATGCAATAGATAAACCCCAATACCAGACAGAAGATGTTAATAAATGCCTACAGATTTCTAAGCACTTTTCTGCAGCTGTCATGGTTTAACCCCAGCCAGCAACTAAGCACCACGCAGCCGCTCACTCACTTCCCCCCCCACCCAGTGGGATGGGGGAGAGAATCGGAGGGAGGGGGGGGGGAGGAAAACTCGTGGGTTGACATAAGAACAGTTTCATAGAACAGAAGAAACTAATAATGATAATAATAACAATACTTAATAAAAGAATTGGAATATACAAGTGATGCACAATGCAATTGCTCACCACCAGCCAACCGATGCCCAGTTAGTCCCTGAGTGGCGATTCCCCCCAGGCCAACTCCCCCCAGTTTATATACTGGACATGACGTCACATGGTATGGAATACCCCTTTGGCCAGTTCGGGTCAGCTGTCCTGGCTGTGTCCCCTCCCAACTTCTTGTGCCCCTCCAGCCTTCTTGCTGGCTGGGCATGAGAAGCTGAAAAATCCTTGACTTAGTCTAAACACTACTTGGCAACAACTGAAGACATCAGTGTGTTATCAACATTCTCATACTGAACTCAAAACATAGCACTGTACCAGCTACTAGGAAGACAGTTAACTCTATCCCAGTGAAAACCAGGGCAGCCGCTCGTCCCAAACATAGATTAACACATACTTGCAGTTACCTGCACCCCCGTGGCGTTACAGGGGCACACCTTGCCCACCTTGCAGGATGGGCGCAGGAGGCGGGATGCCCTCGGTGCTGTGGGGGCAGCTGGCGGAGGTGGCGGTGCCCGTGTGGGACAGCTGCTGGCTGTGCCAACCCCCCCTCCGCTGCTCCGGTCCCACTTCTCACAGCTGCCCAACAGCCAGGCTTCTTTTAGGCGTCTTTTCAAGCTGATGCTTTTTTTCTGAAGTCTCCTGGTTACTTTTTAATCTGCCAGGTGATTGTCTCAGGCAAGTTTTGGCACTGTTAACTTAGCGTTACCGGTTTTCTCCCAGAACAGTTACAGGCATTTTATCCCCCCCCCCGGTTTATGTTCACATTCCTGCCTTACCACTGTTCTTACCCGGGCCACGTTGCCCGGAGGGAGGCATGCAGGCTCCCCCAGAGCTGAGGAGGGAGGTGAGCCCCGTTCCTCTGCTGCTGGGGTCAGGCATAGTCTCAGCACATTTTTACCTCTCGTGTTTGCATCCCTCCTCTGTGAGTACCCCACTTACTGCAATGTTGGATTTTTTTAGCCTAATGTAAGCATAAGCTTACCAATCTGAGCTTTTGGAGCAGACTGGGTCTCAAAACTGAAAAAAGCAAAGGACACACCTGTGTTGTAACTGTACTGGCCTTACATGTTAGCAAGGTGCCAACTCCTCTCCTCCCTGCACTGACTGTGGTGGTTCTTGTCCTAGGAGATGCAGCAGTGCAAAGGGCTTATATATGAGAAGCATCTGACTTATTTGAGGTCTTTACAGGTAATTAAGGCATCTCTACCTCCATTTTTCTTGTAGACATACTCTCTTCTTTTGCCTGGACGTTTTCGTCTGCATGAAAGTTGGGGACTTTCAGCCCTGGTCTAAGGTTTCTTTGGATGTGTTAGCCCAGGAATGTTTGCTTGCGTCCAAAAATGTGTATTTCATATTTTCTTAGATTTCTCAGTGCATGATTGTAATATATGGATTAAAAAAAAGGTACTTAACAGGCAGACAGAGCATCTGCCAGCCTTTCTTGGAGTCAACAAAGCAACAGAAACAAAATCAACTTTGAAACCTCTTTTTTTGTAATCAATTGTCATTGTAATCAGTTGTCAGCTAGCTTTTTATAGGCAAACCAGTGAAAAATATAGTGCTTATTGAAAAATATTCCATAAGAAAAAAATCTATTTACATAATTTTTTTAATATATAATAGGCAAGTCCAGAAGAGATAATAAAATCTTCCCGTACAAATGAATACTCGTGTTGTTGAAAAATCTGTTAATGTCATGCCTTTAAAAAAAAGTGGTCTCATGAGAAAACATTTTATTTCCTGTAGTGCACTTTTCATGCAACCATTTCACTAGATAAATCTAAAATGTTCTGTATTGTACCTGTAAGAGAATGTAAATAGTACAGTGAGCCTTTTCTCTCACTAGATGGCATTATTATCCTCAAAACAGTGACAGCCACAGACTGCTTTTTTCAAAGAAAGAGATGTACAAAAGAGTAGATTTAGTTTATTTAGGTTAACTGTATTTTGTTTGGGTTCTGCAGATGTGGCAGGTTGTGATGGGTTGACCCTGGCTGAACGCCAGGTGCCCACCAAAGCTGTTCTATCACTCCCGCATCCTCAGCTGGACAGGGGAGAGAAAAATATAACAAAAAGCTTGCGGGTCGAGATAAGGACAGGAGAGATCATTCACTAATTACCATCACGGGCAAAACAGACTCAGCTTAGGGAAAATTAGCTCACTTTTTATTACAAATCAGCCAGAGTAAGGTAAATGAGAAATAAAACGAAATCTCAGAACACCTTCCCTCCACCCCTCCCTTCTTCCCAGGCACAACTTCACTCCCGGATTTCTCCCCCAAGCCCCCCCAGCGGCACAAGGGGGACCGGGATGGGGTTTACGGTCATCACATGTTATTTTCTGCCGCTTCACCTCCTCAGGGCGAGGGCTCATCACACTCTTCCCCTGCTCCAACGTGGGGTCCCACCCACAGGAGACAGTCCTCCACGAACTTTCTCCAACGTGGGCCATTCCCACGGGCTGCAGTTCTTCACGAACTGCTCCAGCATGGGTCCTTTCCACGGTGTGCAGTCCTTCAGGCACAGACTGCTCCAGCGTGGGTCCCCCACGGGGTCACAAGTCCTGCCAGAAAACCTGCTCCGTGGGCTCCTCTCTCCACAGATCCACAGGTCCTGCCAGGAACCTGCTCCAGCGCAGGGTTCCCACGGGGTCACAGCCTCCTTCAGGACCCCACCTGCTCTGGCGTGGGGTCCTCCACGGGCTGCAGGTGGATATCTGCCCCACCATGGACCTCCCTGGACTGCAGGGGGACAGCCTGCCTCACCAGGGTCTTCACCATGGGCTGCAGGGGAATCTTCGCTCCGGCGCCTGGAGCATCTCCTCCCCCTCCTTCTGCACTGACCTTGGTGTCCGCAGGCTTGTTTCTCTTACATGTTCTCACTCCTCTCTCCGGTGGCTGTTTTCCGCATCCCAACTTTTTTTTCCTTCTTAAAAATGTTATCACAGAGGCGTTACCACTATCACTGTTTGGCTCGGCCTTGGCCGGCAGCGGGTCCGTCTTAGAGCCAGCTGGTATGGGCTCGCTCTCTCTCGAACACAGGGGAAGCTTCCAGCAACTTCTTACAGGAGCCACCCCTGTAACCCCCCCCGCTACCAAAACCTTGCCACATAAAACCAATACACAGGTTAAACAAGTTTCTGTTGCATCAAGTGTTAATTCTTGAGCCTATCAGGCCTGTTCATTTTTGCTCTGGGTTTACTGGTTTTTGCTATCCATACACTGATCAATATTGCAGAGATTGTGCAAACATAATTCTAAGTTGGCTTGTTAGCAAAATTAGAAAGGGTGGTTCAAGGATTGAAATACACAAAGCAATGTAGCCTCAAGTCCACGTCTTTTTTTCAAGTCTAAGGTATATGGACTTAATATACAAGCCAGTGGTGTGTGAAGAAAAACATGGGTTAAGAAATAGGATTCCGGAACTTGGTATTTCAGAAGAGGGAAGAAGCACATCAAGAAGATCAGAAGCAAGGGTGAAAGGAAATAAACAAGGACTGAGACCTCGGTGTTCGTAGCATGGACAAGATAGTAAGCTACTGAAATTGATAGGAGTAAATGGGTGGATTTTAGGAACAATGGGGGGGGGAAGAACAAACTTTAAATCTGAAAAGAAGCATTAAAAAACTTTGTGAACAATATGAGAGCAGAGTAGTTGCCTGCCTTTAGCACCATACAGGGCCAGCCCAGCCTGATGGAACCTGTTGGATGCCTTAGAGCCAAATCCATTCTAAGAACAAACATTGGCCAGGGCCTCCAACTGAAAATGAAGCTCATCAGCCCCAAATTAGTATGAAAGTTAAGGAAGGATGTCCAAGGACTCAGCTTGAGAATCTTTTCAATAATTCTTAAGATTTTCCTGTGTGTCAAGAAGATTTCTTGGCTCTTTTGGATGCAGCTAAATCGTCCCTCCAATTGACCTTTTGGAGCTATAAAAACGTTCCTGCACAGCAACTTTAGAAAAAGTTAGTTTTACAAAATTTTGGAAAATGTCCTAACAAAGGATACCCCATGCAACTGTGCTGCACAGTGTTTTGGTCTTCATATTCCCCATAGTCATGTGTTATTGTCAGGACAAGCTGTTTAGTTTTCAATTTTTCATTTGTCAGGGAAAATACTTGACTGAAGCATGTCTAAACACAAAATTCTTATCCAGCTGTTATTGCCTTCCTGTTGGTTGTGGCTCATAAAAGATGTTTTTGTTTAAATGTGAAAACAAATAAATAGACTTTCCAGTCCTGTGTCTGCTCTTTTTAACAGGCATGCAGACACAGAGATGCACACATGAATACCTGTGATGCGTAAAGAAGAAGAAAGATTACAGGGACATCTTCCTGTACGACTTTAAGCAGCCATCTCAGGATTCCCATGATGGCACAATATATGAAGTGACAAATTGTATTCTAGTTCCTGAAGGCATTGGGACCCTGCAGCTGGTCTTAACCCCTCAGTTAGGTCCAGCAGCAAGACAACAGAAGGAAGAACAGGGAAGCTTACCATATATACCTGGTACTAACTTAATAGAGCTCTCAGATAAGCCATTTTTCATCTTATCTTTCTTCCTCTGCTTTCAGTGGCAACAAATTCTGTGTAATATCATCCTTTTGGGATCAGAGCACCATACCTTCAAGTAGAATACTGGCAAAATCCTTTCTCTGGAAATCCACAGAAAGTACAGAAAATTACTTACCATCTGCTTCAAGCGAAACAGATGCAAAGGAGCCAGTTACAGCAGCAGGGAAGTTTCTAGAAGATGAGGGTTAGCATGGTTTGGAAAATGCTAACAAACAGATAATCCATAAAAAAAAGAGGGGCAAAGTTTAGGGCTATCAGAGGAGGTGATGAAGCAGATTTGAAAAAACAAGAGAGGCCTTTGATTTCCTAGCTAAAGGTGAAAATCAGAAAGCAGTTGATACGCTGTCCAGTGTCATCAAGCTGAACCCACACTTTGCCAGCTCTCACATTAACAGAGCCAGTGTCTTTTTGCAGCTGCAAGAGCCAACTATGGCCATTAGTGACTGTGACAGAGCTGTTAAACTCAATCCCAGTTCAGCACAGGCCTATAAATTCTGAGGAAAAGCCCTCCAGCTTTTGGGGTGTTAAAAGAGGCTGCCTGTAACATTTCATTGGTTTGTAAATTAGATTCTGAGGCTCAGGCAGTTTGAGAGGGGGGAAGAGTCCAGTGAAGAACTGGGGAAGGATGAGAGTGAGTTGGAGACAGACAACGAAAGGGAGGTTGAGCCAGAAGAGGATGAATCCCCAGAGATGGGAGATGAGAATTTGGAGGTAACCAGTGATATGATGAAGCAGGCTGATGAAAAGAAAAAGGGGGCTTTTGATGCGGTGGGAAGAGGTGAATTTCAAAAAGCTGTTCAGCTCTTCACTGATGCCATCAAACTGAACACATGACTTAGTACTTTGTATGTCAGCCGAGCCAGTGTCTTTGTACAGTTGCAAAAGCCAAATGCTGCCATCAGAGACTGTGAGAAAGCCATAAAAATCGACCTGAATTCTGCACAGCTGTACAAGTGGAGAGGGAAGCATTTTGGCTCCTGGGTTGCTGGCAGCAGGCTGCCAAGGACCTTGCACTGTCCTGCCAGCTGGATTATGATGAAGATACCAATAACATGTTGAAGGAGGTTCACAGAAGAGTCCAGAAAATTGCCAGGCACCAAAAAAAGTATGAGGAGACACAAAACACAAAGCAATCATTGGATGCATTGCCAAGGGTGGGGAAATCCATGGCAGAAGAGGAGAGAGATCAGCTTCTGAATTCTCAAGAAAAGGAAGAAGCACAGTTTCAGAATGCCCAGGAGCATGAACAGGTTCACCTTTGGACCTCCCGGGAACCTAATAATGGCCGTTGCAGGGAATCTGAAGAGCAAAAGCAATATCCAGTAGAAAAGAATGAGTTTTACATAGAATGTCCAGCCCAGTGGAGAATCAAAGACTGAGGACAGTGAACTCAATACTGAAAATGAAGAATTGGCTGAAGAGGCTGAAGATCTTCAGAAAATAGGGGACGACAACCAAGACAGGAAAACAGACCATTGAAAAGGAAAGGGAAGCCTTTCATGCACTGAGAGCAGATGAATTTCACAGAACTGTTGAGTTGTTAATTGATGCTATCAGGTTCAACCCACAACTTGCAGTCTTATATGTAAGCCGAGCCAGTGTCTACCTGAGGTTGCTGAAACCAATAGCTGCCATTAGGGACTGTGACAAAGCAATAAAAATCGACCTTGGTTCTCCATAGCCCTACCAGTGGCGAGGGAAGGCATTCCAGCTCCTGTGTCATTGGCACAAGGCTGCAAGAGACCTTGAACTGGCCTGCCAACTGGGTTATAATGAAGACACCAATTCCATGCTAACAGAAGTTCAGAGAAGAGTCCAGGAAGGAAAGAAAAGGGAAGATGACTTTGTGGATGTAACAGAGAGGATGAAGAAGGAACAAAAGGAGGAAGAATTAAGAGCTAACAAAGCCCCCAAAGATATGGAAAGAGTTAAGAAAGCAGCCCTGGAGGAACAGGAAACTTGGGAAGAGGCCATGAAGAAAGAACAGATACAAGTCAAGCAGAAGATGTTAGCTGAGCAGGAGAACACACCACAGGAAGTGACAGAGCAACAGAAGAGTCTGGAACAAAAAGCATTGCAGGAAGCAGCATGGTACCTGGAACTTGAGCAACAGTTGATTGCTTTGCAGATGGAATTGGAAGAGCAGTTTAAAACTCAATAGATGGGGCATGAGGAAGAGGAGAAAGCCCCATGGAAAGTTCTGGAGCAACAGGAGAATGCACAGAAGTTGTTGGAAAAAAGAAGAGAGAAACCAGTTGAAGACTGCAGAAACTGGAGAAAGCTCAACAGCAGTCTTTGGAAGGACTGATTAAAAAACCAGAAGGTAGCCAACGAAGAACATGAGAGAACTCAGAAGAAACCCCTGGAAGAAAAAGAGAGAGATGAAAAAGCCCTAGAGGAACTAGCAAGAGCTCAGAAAAAGGCCCTGGAAGAATTGGAGATGGCTCAGAAAAATGCTCTGGAGGAACTGGAGAAAGCTCATAGAAAGGCCCTATGAAAGCAACAAAGAGCTCAGAGGGCTGCATTAGAAGAAGAGAGCTCAGAAGGCTCTAGAGGAACTGCAGCTATCACAAAGACAACCTGTGGAGGGGCAGGAGAGAGCTCAAATAAGGGCTGTCAGAGAACAAGAGAGTGCACAGGAAATCCTGAAAGAACTTGCAAAAACACAGCAACAAGCCTTAGAGGAGCAGGAGGGCAAAGAATGAACAAAGCAAAGCTAGTAAAATCTTGGAAGAACTGAAGAAAGCAAAAAAAAAGGCCCTAGAAGAACTCAAGAGAGCTCAGAAGAAAGCCCTGGAGGAACAGGAGAGTGTTCAGAAAGCCCGGGAGAGATCTCAGGAGCAGCATGTTGGAAAGCAAGGGAACTTCAAGGAGAAAGACCTTGTGCAATGAGAAGGAGCCAAAAAAAAAAGCTTTCTGAAAAAGAGGTGCAATTTCAGAAGAATACTGAAGAGCCGGGGCCAGTCTGCAAAATATTCTCTGGAGAACTGGAAATAACTCAGAGGAATAACCTGAAAGAACAAGCAACATCTTCTTTGCAACAGGAGAGAGACTGGGAGAAAGAAGCAGAAGAACAGGGTGTCAGTCTGAAAACTGTTCAGGAGGAAGGGCTAAGCCCTGGGCGGGGAGTACAGACCAACCAGAAACTTCACTGAGGCCACCCACAAAGCCCATTTGGGACTCCTCTGAATTGGAGTGGTTCTCAGAGGTGTGATTTGTTGTCTGACCCAATGACAAACCAAGGCAGAAATGTTTGCTGAAGAGCTGAGCTCGATTTGAAGTCATCTGCAAGTACTCTTGCCTTTAAAGTAAAATTTCAAAAGCAGACGACACAGAATTAGTACATCTTTTAAACTGTATCTTCTTTAAGCGAATATTTGAAGCGTTTCCCACACCATGTTTTGACCCACATACAAGCTCACAGGACCTTCGAAAAAGAGTCCTAGTTGTCGAGGTTCAATTCTCATGCAGGTTCAATGTCTTTCTATCTGTGTAGATATTTGACACTCTTAATGGCTCCTTATTCAGGAGAATCAGGGACTTAGGGGTTAAACAAATGGTGGGAATCATTGCTGAAGGGAAAGAGCAGGCATTTAACACGGAGTTAAAATGGCACAGTGAATTTGTGGCATGGAGACAAAATTAAATGGTGTATTGCTTCTAACATATGGTAGCTTGATCGGATCAACGTCTGAATTGCTTGAGGTCTTGAAAGGAATCCTGCTTGTCCAAGCTGGTCTCTGCAGGGGGGGACATCCTGATGTCAGCAAGTCCCTTTACAAGCACTGGCTTTCAGCCACCTGGGGTACACGTATTGTGTCAGAAGCTTGCCACTAAAACTCTAGACTTGCTTCTTAAAATGCCTATTGCGTAATCAGTTGATGAGGCCTGCAGCCATCAAAAAAAATAAACAACAGGATTTGAGCCTTTAGAGTAAAATAAAACAAAATCATGGGACAGTTGTAAAATAATTAAAGTGTTTTAAACTTTTTGGCTCTCTTTATTTATTTAAATTATGAGCTTTTAGTCAAAATGGCACTTATTTTCAAACTTTGCAACTGTGAGTGCTGGGAGCATCTAACTTTATTTCAAGGATTATTTTTTTAATCGCTTGATTCAAGGGATTAGAAGCATATGATAAATTCCAAGTATTGTAAAAGTTGGCTGAAAATATTTTGGGAAGCATTATATATGCAGCAGCCCAAAGTAAAAACAAGGGAATATTCAGACCCACAAATTGACATGGGAGAGCAGAAGCCCTGGTGTAACTGCTGCAGTTGCTGCTTCATTGTGGCAAGAGGCTTGTTCAGCTGATGCTTATTAGCAGGAGGGGGATTTGAAGAGAGTGGAGCTGCTGGGTTGTTTTCAAGTGGAGAGAGGAATTAAAGGTGCTTGGGTTGGACTGAAGTTTCTGAAGCTCTTTATCTCCTGAAGGAGTGGGTAGGAGCTACTGGAATAATTGGGTAAAGTACTACTCTCAGTTTTATTCAGGGGCACTATTGGAGGAAACATTACCTGAGTTGTTTTATTCTGTATTTATGAGTGGTAAGGAGCTTATTTAGAGTGGATCTTGTGTTTGTACAGAGAGTTACTTCTATCTTTTTATGCTTCAGTAAGAAGGGGGGTGGAGGGCTTCCCAAAAATACAGAGACACATAAAATGCGTAAGAGTAATGCTAAGCAGGCTTGTTTCTGTCTCACCTATGTGCCTGATAAATTACTCCTATGAGTTCCTGAGCACGGTCTGCTCTTGTGTTTGAGTGTGGAAGTTGTTTAGTGTTACGATGGCACTTCAAAAACAGTGCTGAGGAAAACGGTGTTAGGAAATGAGCATTGTTTGGTACTGTCTGTCCCCTGCCCAATGTATGTCCATTACTGTCCTGGTTTCAGCTGGGATGTAGTTAACTGTCTTCCTAGCAGCTGGTACAGTGCTATGTTTTGAGTTCAGTAGGAGAAGAATGTTGATAACACACTGATGTTTGCAGTTGTTGCTCAGTAGTGTTTAGACTAGAGTCAAGGATTTTTCAGCTTCTCATGCCCAGCCAGGGCACCTGACCCAAACTGGCCAACAGTGTATTCCATACCATGTGACGTCCCATCTAGTTTAGGAACTGGGAAGGAGGGGGCAGGGATTCGCCGCTCGGGGACTGGCTGGGTGTCGGTCGGCGGGGGGTGAGCAATTGCCCTGCGCATCATTTGTACATTCCAATCCTTTTATTACTACTGTTGTCATTTTATTAGTGTTATCATTATCATTATTAGTTTCTTCTTTTCTGTTCTATTAAACCGTTCTTATCTCAACCCAGGAGTTTTACTTCTTTCCTGATTTCCTCCCCCATCCCACTGGGTGGGGGGGAAGTGAGTGAGCGGCTGCGTGGTGCTTAGTTGCTGGCTGGGGTTAAACCACAACAGTTACAATGGTAGAGTTTAGAGCTGGTCCTTGTTCAGAGGTGGGAAGAAGATCTGGTGCTTCCTGGGCAGAAGCAAAATTCCATTTAGAATAAAGGCTAGGATTTAAAAGAAACTGTAATGTGGCTTGGCTGTAAGTGTTGTTGCCTTTGTGGTGTAGTGGTTTGACCCTGGCTGGATGCCAGGTGCCCACCAAAGCTATTCTATCACTCCCCCTGCCTCAGCTGGACAGGGGAGAGAAAAATCTAACAAAGGGCTTGTGGGTCGAGATAAGGACAGGAGAGATCACTCACCAGTTACCATCACAGGCAAAACAGACTCAGCTTGGGGAAAATTAACTCAATTTATTACCAATCAACCAGAGTAGGGTGATAAGAAATAAAACCAAATCTCAGAACACCTTCCCTCCACCCCTCCCTTCTACCCAGGCACAACTTCACTCCCAGATTCTCTACTTAGCCCCCCCAGTGGTGCAGGGGGACGGGGAATGGGGTTTAAGGTCAGTTCATCACACGTTATTTCTGCTGCTTCATCCTCCTCAGGGGCAGGACTCATCACACTCTTCCCCTGCTCCAGCGTGGGGTCCCACCCATGGGAGACAGTCCTCCACAAACTTCTCCAACGTGGGTCCTTCCCACAGGCTGCAGTTCTTAATGAACTGCTCCAGCATGGGTCCCTTCCATGGTGTGCAGTCCTTCAGGAGCACACCGCTTCAGCGCGGGCTTCACACAGGGTCACAAGTCCTGCCAGAAAACCTGCTCCGTGGGCTCCTCTCTCCACAGATCCACAGGTCCTGCCAGGAGCCTGCTCCAGCGCAGGCTTCCTACAGGGTCACAGCCTCCTTCGGGAACCCACGTGCTCCAGCGTGGGGTCCTCCACAGGCTGTAGGTGGACATCTGCTCCACCATGGACCTCCATGGGCTGTAGGGGGACAGCCTGCCTCACCGTGGTCTTCACCACGGGCTGTAGGGGAATCTCCGCTCTGGCGCCTGAAGCATCTCCTCCCCCTCCTTCTTCACTGACCTTGGTGTCCGCAGGGTTGTTTCTCTTGCATGTTCTCACTCCTCTCTCCGGCTGCCGTTTCTGTGTGTCCCAGCAACTTTTTTTCCTTCTTAAATATGTTATCACAGAGGTGTTACCACTATCACTGATGGGCTTAGCCTTAGCCAGCGGTGGGTCCATCTTGGAGCCGGCTGGTATTGGCTCTCTCGAACACAGGGGAAGCTTCCAGCAGCTTCTCACTGAAGCCACCACTGTAACCTTCCCCTGCTACCAAAACCTTCCCACACACACCCAATACACGTGGTCTCATCTTTTCAAAACAGGAGTTGATCTCCTTTTACAGAGTAGCTCAGGGCTATTCACAATGAGGAAGGATCTGTTCCACGGTGCCTGCTCTGGCTGCAGGAGCTCCTGTCAATGCTGGGAGACCCGTGGCAGTTGGGAAGTGGGATAGGCACTGGCTGGACAGCTTGTCCAGGGAATGAAAGTCTGGGAGAAGAGCTGTCTCCCTTCAGGGGATGGATTTATAGCATACAGTGTTGGGCCATTTGTGTAAGTGCACTTTCTCCTTTTTTTTTTTTTTTTTTTTTTTTTTTTTTTTTTGAGGTCGGGTGATGTCAAGAAAGGAATAAGGAGTTATATAGTCAGGAGAAGAAAATGGAAGCTGGAGTTTGTCTTGGCACAGGGGGCATGTACTCAAAAATCTGTGCACATACGTGTGAGAGAAAGGGAAAGGGTGCGACAGAAGGTATCCCAGGCACTGAGGTATTTTATAAAACTTGGGCACAGCTCTCTAGATACTATTTTGAATAAGACGACAAAAGAGGATCCTCCACAACATGCTGGAAGTAGCTGATTTTGGTGACAACTGCCGGGAGTTTTGGTACCTGCTCTCGGAAGAGGACATGTTTCCTGTATCCCACCTCCAAGACATCTGATGCACTCTGTCCTCTGCATTCCTCGTTGCTGTTAAATGTGCCAGCACCTTGTAAAGCATTATAAATTTCCAAAGCACCTCTTAGCTGGGGGTACGGGTTTTTGGGGTGTGGATGGGGTGCCTGAGAAATCCTGTATTCTGTTGCGCCTAGGCACTTTAATGGAAAGGAAGATGAGCAAGTTTGGTGCTCAGGGCCGGAGAGTAACCCCCATGTTTGGCTTTTCTAGACAATCATTTTAAGGCAGTGAGTCACCATTGCTAGCAGCCTGTGGTCTATAATTTAATTAGTCTAGTGTGTAGCAGAAGCCATTTTTTTTCCCCTTGATTTAGTAATAGATTCAGGCTGGCATTTCTCTCATAATTTAAAAAGGAGTGGAGAAAACAAATACCTGGCCATGGACACAGATTCTCCTTTTTCTTCTGTATCGTGAAGGACAGGTAGCTTCCTCACTGCCTACTCCCTATGTGGGGGTTAACACTTTACATACCAAAGCTCAGGTGCTTGCTGGGTGGCATGAGGGAGACCGTGAGGGAGTGCTGCAGAAGCAGCTTTGCCTGTGGCCAGGGCAGGGCATGGCACATGGCATGTTCGTCCAGAGCAGTGCTGCACTTGCCCCGAGGTGGCTGTAAGGAAAATATATCATAGAATTGCTCCAAAAAATTCTGTAAGTGCATTTATGTTACTCATTGTTAGTCAGGATGCCAAAATCAGTGATGTGGCTGTGTGGGACATGCAGATGGAGTTAGCCCTAATAAAAGACCACCTTTAGAGAGAAAAACTCAAAAGTCCTTTTTGGGGTTGGGTAGAAATTTGGATTACTGATATCCTGTGATGAAACCTGTTGTGGTCTGACTAAAAAGGAGAAGGAAGAGTGTGTAGTATTCATTGCCGAATCATCCTTATTACCACAGTAAGGCTCCCCTTTTGATTTTGCTTTTGGTAGTTCTGGTACTATGCCTCTCTCAGGAGGGGAAATGAAGAGGGCTGGAGCAGTGTTGAGTTAGACATTTTGTGTGGAAGGAAAGAAAAAAGCAAGATAGCTGTAGGAGTAATACTGCAGTAGTAGCTGTTGCACAGAGGACAGAAATTTGGCATTATTAAGGATATTATTAGACTTACTTATAATAATTATAGAATAGTTATGATGATCACAGGAACTTGTGAGACTGTGTGAGGTCCTTTGGCTTCAATTTGGATTGCTGTTGCACCAGAATGCGGGGTGGAGAGAATGGTTTCTGTGCCCCCTCCTTCCTGTAGGAGAAAAAAACCCCAACTCTCTTGGAGACGTACATCTTGAGAGGCTGCAGGGTGTTCATTTCCTCAAGTGGCTTGTGGGATCCTGCCACACCCTGCATGATCAGTGAATCAGAATGCCCGTGCCTAACAGGGCAAAAAAGTTAGCCGGACCACATTTTAAAGAGTACTGTTACTTTCATAGACCTGGTAATATTGATCATACTCTTGTACAGCTTATGCTCGAGGCTAAGAAAGTCTCTCCTTTCTTCCCCAGACTCCCCTTTCTCCTTCCATCAATGACCTCTACCTCCTGCCATTGCTAACAGCTCATCTTGGGGAAAACCCCTCGTTGATAAGGACTGCAGCTTTCCACACGTGTGGATTTCCAGTGAACCAGATAGGATTTATTTCTTCAGCTTTTTGGGGTCAACTGAAACAGTCACAGCCAATCCTACCAATATAGTAGAGGTTTTGCAAGATTGGGGGCTGTTAAACTGAACTGCCAGGAAGGTGATCTGGCTGCATATAAACTGCCCCTTTTTAGGTTATGGCTTTGTTTGGGGAGCTGTTATAATTTCTGATGTGAGCATGGGCTGTGTGATGCAGGCAGTCAGTAATCCAGCGTCTTAGACTGACAGTAATGTGTCTGTGATGGAAAAATGAACCGTGACTCCTGAGGAAAAGGATTATCCCCTAATCCCACTGTGGTGGTGGAGGGGTTCTGTTAAACCAGCTGTGCGCCTTGGCAGGTCTGACTTTTCTGAAGGGTCTGCAGGATGCCTGGCCAGCATCCCTCCTGTGGCACTGCAAAGCCTGGGGCTCAGTACAGACATTGCTGTGAGAACAGAGACCACATTGCTGAACTTCTAACCATTTTGGCTGACTCTGCTGTTTAGTAGTTATAAAATCACAGTTCCGGCTGTGATGTGTAATCTCAGATGTGGGTGGGATTTATCATGGAAACAATTCAATTTTGGCTGCGTTGCTGGATAATAGCTCGTATCATGAGTGAGAAAGTTGCATCAGAAACCAACGTTAGCTGACCACTAGAAAATATAAACTAATACTGTCAATATAAGAAGTAGGACATCACCAAGAAGTCATGACTTCTACACACTGTTGAAGTGGATCTGAATTATTGACTCTCTCTGTCAACACCCTCAGCAGTTGAAATACGGAATGTAAATGATCTTTCCTTACCACAAGAGAGGGGGAATAACTTTTGGATTCTGTAGTATTGTTTCTTCTGATGTTCTTGTCTGTGTGATTTCATGTCTTCTATCTCCTTTCTGTACCAAGACTGTAAAAACTTGGGTAGATTAAAATATAAATGATACTGAATTTTAATTCCACTCAGAACTAGTCTAGAATGCTTCTGCCTTTTTGACTTGGACAGGAATGAATTACTGAGCCAGTCTGTCCAGCCACAGACATGCGGGTTATTTACTTACATGGGAGTGAGAGTGTGCACCAAGCACGCTTTTGTCCCATGAGGTATGTCAGATTTTACGCAGAAACTCTCTGCATGCCAAGTGCTTGTCTTTCCCTCCTAGTACCTATTCCATGTGCTGTAAATAAGAAATTGGTTTTAAGTGGGAAGTCTATGAAAGTCTGAGTAGGAGAGCCCTTTCATGCTCCTTTGCAGGATCCTCGGAGAGCAGTTTGGTGCCACCTCTTGGAGAAACTTGTTTTCGCCCTCCTCATTTTCTGGGCTTTCAGTCCACTCCCCATCCATTTCTACTAGGGAGGATGGAGGACTGGAGTGCCACATTAAAGGAGAATTGAGCAGAGCCCTTGTCTAACTTGTGGGTTCCCCTAGATAATGAAAAAGGAAAGTTTTTTTAAATCTAAAGGATTTTCACACTAAGAAAAAATAATCGATTTTTAATTCAGACCATGTAATTCTTTGGAAGTTTCTGTGTTAAGGTAGGCAGATCATGGCATGTGCTTCCCAGCTAGCAAAGTGTTGTTGTGCAGATTTTTTTTTTTTTCCCCCAGACAGTGATAACTGTAAATTATGATAGATTTTTAGGGCACTCTGTTCTCTTCATGCTGAATTATTTATGTAGCCCTCTAAATTTAGAAGGCAGCATCTCTGTATCAAGCAACATAGGACAATTCTGTGTCACAACCTAGGACAAAAATGCTGTATTCTCTTGAAAGCAGAAAGGAACGTTAGGTAGGTAGGACATCCTAATCTCTAAACTATAACTGCAGTAGGACAAAGGAATTGGTGTTCCTGCTACAATAGTGGTGGGTTTTTTAATCATTGTAGTGACCAGAGTGAGACAGACTTTGGATTAAACAGTAAGGGGAAAAAAAAATGCCTAATCATAAGAGAAATTGATCCTGAGCAGTGTGGCCAACATACTATCGGCAGAGGTATTAAACAGGTTAGATGAAATGTCAAATGGAATGATGCACTGAGTATGATGTAATCTGATGGGATTGACCCAAGCATTCTCTTTTCATGGTCTCCTTATCCAGGGTCCTGTTATGGATCAGTGCTTTTACCACATCAGCTGATTTCTTCATTTTGCACAAGGTTTTGTCATTACCATCTGTTATTTGGCAGTTTGGGTATAGCAAAAATGTCACGAGCAAGGACAATCTGTTATATAAAATGTGTGTGCATCGTCTTGCGTGGCCCTTGCAGCAGCAGCAAACTGTTACAACCCTCAGGGTGAGATACCAGTTGCTCTGGTATGCAGCATCCCTTGGCTTGCTGAAGGGAAAGACCTTCTGGGAGAGGCCCACAGGCAAGTGGCAGGGGTCCCCCAGGGATCCTGCCCTGCTACTGGGGACAAGAGGCTGCGGGGTTATGCTGGTGCCCTCCTTTCTATAGCTGGGGGCACAGAACCCCCAGCTTGGCCAGCTAATGATGTGTGAGCTCCAGGGTGGGAACTGTGGTTGAGGCACTGGTGGCTTCTGCGGGATCCAACCATGACTTGCAGTGGCTTTGTTGCAAACCCCTCAAAGGGAATGCTGGTTGTACCACAGCAGCGCTTGAGATACCCTGAATCGGAGATAAATAAGGTAGATCCTGGGCACCTACTAAGCTTTCTAGACTATCATTTTGCTGGAAATGGGTGAGTCCCTGACAAAATCCTGATGAAAAAGGTGGGTGCCATGGTGCAAAGGAACATCCGGAAGGTGCAAGGTGAGACAATCCTGCTTGAGGAGAGGTAGCAGCAGGTAATTTCAGTGGTGTGGAGTGTGCAGATGAATGCCAGCAAAAAAGATTTCTGCATGGTCTTTGAAAAGAGAAAATGATCAAAGGAACACGAAATTACTGGCTTCAGCTCTGGTTCTACACAAAGAAATTTTCTGGTTTGGGTGTTTATTCTGCCCTGGTTCACCTTTACCTAATATTCAAGTCTTTGGTAAGAGTATATAAATTAAATCCTTACCGGATGCATGAACACCCTGACATCAGCACCATGTCATGTTTGGTGGGACCACTGTCTGCAAATCCAGCCCCCAGTAACCGGTCACAAGTCACAGGATTTTGACCTCACTGCAGGAACCGGCAGAAAACAAAAGGAAGGTGGAAATTAAGAGAACATCTCATCATGCAGATAGGCAGTTGAGAAAATACCCACGTTGCCGTAAACGGAAGCACGCCTTTGCTATGGCTTAGGAGGTTTGCATCAGCAACTAGTAGGAACTTGCCAGCTTGAGCAGAGTTGCCTTGATATTAAGGTAAAGAATGTATGTAGCAAATCAACGGATGGAAGAAAATATCCCTCTGCCACACACATACCATTTCATACGACATTTTTCCACACCTGTGTTATGATTTTGTCAATCGAAGTCAGTTTTCCTAGGGGCTGCTGGGCTTAGAGTTTTTGTCCTTTTGTTTATCCAAAGTAGAGATTCATCTTGACAGTAAAAATACAGAGTTCTCTGTGCTGCCCTAATATTGTTTTGGGGTTTTTTTAACTGTTTTCTGGACAGATGATGTTTTTATTTCTGTAATGCATTACTCTGTTTTATGTGCAGTTGCCAGCTTATGGGTCAATCCCAGTCAGAGCAGTGGCTTTAGTGATGTGGATGTTTGCCCATGGGGAACTGCAATCCTTAGTTCATTTAACAGTGGTCACCGAACTTACCTGCATGAAAAATATAAACCGCTGAAATGAGGTGGTGACAGGAAAACCTGAGACACGAGCTCTCTCTGAAGACACGTTCTTAAAATATCTGAACACATTCAAATAACCACAAGAAAGAGTGTTGCAAGATTTCTACAGATGCTTCCTTGCTCTTTATGGGAAACTTGTTCATTTTAAAACCTGTGAAAAAGATGCATATTTGCCGAGTTCAGCATAATTTCATACTCCTATGTGCGGGAAGGAAGCTAGACAATTAAATAACTTTGCTGGAGGCAATTAAAACGGAGGAGAGAAACTATCACAAACCCAGAATAGGGAAAAAATTCCTCAAAGTTCCACTGAAGACATCCAGAGAGTTGGAGACAGAAATCCCTATAAACCATGAAATCTGCTTCTCTCCCTGTAGTATACAGTGATGCTAGGTTCGTAACACTTAATGTAGTGCAATGCTTGGGATATTCTGCGTGGCACTCGCCTTGGTGAATGCTGAGAGACGGTCGATGCTATTCCTTGCACTATCATTAATTTTCTCTCTAACGTCTTGATCTTGAAATATGGAGGTTGCATATTTTCTCTCTATCTGGAAAACAGCTTACAGGAAGACTGTCCTCTAGATGCTTGCTACCAGGAGGTAATCACAGCAGATGGGAGATAACAGCAATAAGTTGGCGGGGGGCAGAGTGTTGTTCAGGAGTAGACAACTCGCTCTCTGTTTCAACACAGCTCTGAGCCGCTTCTGCTCTGCTCTGCCTTGCGCCGAATTCTTTAGCAACCCTTGGGCTAGCCATTTGTTTGTCTTGAGAAACATGGGGGATTATTTCTTTAAATTTTTGGCCACTCCAATGTCTTGTAACTTCCCAGAAAGGGATTTTATAGGTTTATTTGAATTTTGACCACATTTGACTTGAACTGTAATCAATTATTGCATTAGCAATGAAAAAAGCCCAAATTAAAAAAAAACAAAAACAAACAAAAAAAACCCCACACAACATTGTAAGCTTTTATTAAACACTCATTGTCTGCGTCCGACATTCCCACATTGAGTGTGACCACGCTGGCAGGAAATCTGCCTGCGAGGCTACTCCTGCGGTGACTGAGAAATAAACCCAGCGCCTGAACAAGGAGGGAGGCAGAGCCCCATTCGCAGCAGAGGGAGCAATCATCGTATGTCACCTCTCTAAAGGGATTATGCCCTTCTGTGGGCTCTTTCTACTGAATGCCAGAAAACAGTCATAGCAAAGCTGACTGGCCTTTACTTGGGAACAGGGCATTTCTTTTTTTATTTACAGAACTACACAGTGCTGCAGGCACTAAGAAGTAGATTCAACAATTTCTTTGATTTCCTGTGTGTTTATTCTGCCTCGTTCAGAGCTCCAGTGTTATTTGCAGGTTCTGTAGGATGCTACTAATCCTGAATAATTCACTCATGGTGGCTGTAATATTTTTACATTCATTTTTGCAACAGTGCTGTGAAGTACTGAAAACCTAGGCTCTGTAAAAAAAGCATCATCCTTTTTTTGGTGGTTTTTCCTTTTCAACATTAGTGGAACTCTGCTTTTGTGTTTCCTACCTTTTTGCCAACTTTGAACTCTGCTGTGCATCCGAAAGGGACTTGCCTTTAAATAGACTTTGAGAATGATCTTGCTTTCTGTGGAGAGTGAGTTTGTCTATGCTGTTATGCTTTTGAATTAATTTCTGCAACAAACCCGTACCAGGATGGTTTTCCTAACTATTACACACTCAAGCTAAGCCTGGAATTTGCTGATCAATACACTTTTTCTGGCTTCGGGCAGTGCAAGTCATACATTTGGAGCTTGATCAGCTAATTTTCTAAAGTCTAGCAGGCTATTTCTTGGTTGTATTGGTTCAGCCCTGCTTTTATGAGCTGCAATGAATAAACATAATAGAATAGCCAGTTATGTTGCTTATTGACATCCATGAATCAGAAGCGTTATGTGAAAAGGGTGCTACATTTCCAGTCAGTCTTCTGCACGCAAGCAGCGTGGGGCTCTGTGGATGGGCCAGTGCCCTATTCCCTCTGCTAGGCAATGCAAATCAGAGCTGCTTCTGTAGGCGCTAAAAGAGTAAATGCTATTTCCATATTACAAGTGAGAAAATGCAAACAAGCATTAAGAGATTCAGTGTCAGAGCTTCATAATAGAAGTTCTTGGTGGTTTGCTTTATCATCTTATGTGCCCTTTAGATAAAGGGTAAGGGCTGTAAAAATCAACGTAACCTTTTCCTCGTCCCATCTAGATCTAGATCTGTGGCTGTTTAGGGACCGTGCGCGTGCCTGGAATGAAAACAGTTTACTTCTGGAAGAGCATGTTGTTAAAACTGTGATGCTAGAGAGGCCCTAAGAAATATTAAAAACTCGGGCTTGAATCGAATCAGCAGTTTCTCAGGATCCACCAAATTCACAGCTTGCCAGTAAAATGCAGCAGCTTATGTAAATATGAAAATGTCCCATTGGCAGGTGTTTGAGCTCACAAGTGGATATATATAATCTCTGCTCTTGTATGGAGCCTGTGAGTCAAACAGGCCCCAGATCTTCAGAACTTTGTTGGTGTGTAATTCTCATGTAGTTGTATAGGAGGCTTTTTTCGTCTGAATACTTTTTTCACAAGCTGAACTGTAGACCGCCTTGCCCTCAGTTCCCCAGCTGGACCACAGGAACAGAAGTACTTGCCTGCTTCACAAAAAAGTCTGCTGATACCGATACTCTAAGCACCTCGCAGTCTCTCTGCATGTATGCCGAGATGGGGGTCTACAACCACGCGTGGTGGCCGCATAGTAGTGTCTAACATTTCCTTGCGTATAGGTAGTATGACACGGGATTCAGTCCACGATGTAATTGCCTTGAAGCTTCCCTCTGATACCCCATCATTCCCCTGCCCCACCAGACTGAGGAGTTAGTCAGTCTGGTTTCCCTCTGGAGTAAGTAGCACACGCCTGAGGCCGGACTCAGACCTTCTGTTACAGATAGATTTTACGCACACGGTATGCTTTGTTTTTGTTATGCTTTCACTGGATTGACAGCATCTCCTAGATAAGAAGTGATCAGCAGCAGCAGGCGTGGGCAGGGAGGTTACGTCTAGATGGCAGTGTTACTGCAGGAGAACGTTAAAAGTCATCCCAGTTCTGCACTGATTGAGCCTGATCCACCTTACTTAGCAGGAGGAGATCATGCCAAGAACTTATCTTGTACAACCCGTTAGTAAGCTCCGAGGTTTCTTGAACCTTAGAACAGTCGTTTTATGTCTTTTTAGAAACCTGTTCCACCTGTCTGCAGCTTGTCAATATTTAGCTTGTGGCTTATTAAATTCCCAGGCCTCATAAAAGACATTGATCTGTTTTGCTTAACTATTTCTCAGACTGTTTGTCTCCTAGTGTAAATCACAACATGATATTAAACTATATTGAAGTCCAAACCCTAGGCTCACAGTAATGCGTTCATTATATATATCTGTATAGTATTTTCATGCTAATATCTAAATAGACCATTTTGTAAACAACAAACATTACTAAATACTTCCGTTTAATTTTTACCTCTCTCTAAAGTCTGTGCGCTGATGATAAGTATTTGTTGTTCTGAGAGCATGTGAATCCCTGCCAAATATTGTCAGCCTTCTGTTTTATGTTTTTTAAAGAGCAAGTCTCATATTGGCATCCAGAAAAGTCCCTGTGGTCACAGCTGTGTCGTGCCATTGATATTCTGCTCAAGCGCTGCAGAGCCCTTTAAAGTATTTCAGCAATGTCCTATGTTATTCTAAACCTCTGCAAACTTGGTGTGTACCTAGATTCAGATATGTGGATCTGCCTTTGGGTTTTGAGCCCAGAATATGCCCACTTATGCTTTTAGGATGTGTATGTTGGCTTTATTTTTGGTCCTATTTTCCACCTAAAGCTAAAGCCACCCAACCTTTGTGGTCAGGCTGCTGTTGTTCCACACCTACTTGCTCCATGTCTTCATTCAGGTGACAAGATGAGACAGGCAGATCTCTACATCAAACTGCGAAATACCATTTTTGTGGTACGTAGCCTTAGCATGAATTTCCAAAAAAAGGTTGAAGGAAGATACGTGTCTGGCAGAGTAAAAGCTATGATAACACAGGCTGTTTTTCGGACTCATCAGGTAGAGCAGGTTCGGAGACCATGTGTCTGTGTTGTGAGGTGCATGTATAATACAAGGTTGTCCCTGGCTACAGTGAGTGTTTTATTGCTGTATTGCTCTTCCCTAGAAGAGGTGCTCTTTGTAAAAAGTTTTAAAAGCAGCAGTCCCTACTGTGTTGCCCGTTCTTGTCTGCACAGTCAGGATTTCCCCTCAAACCTGTTATATCTCACATTTGGTCACTTTTCACATCTTAATTCCCGCCCCCCCACCCCCCAGCTTTTTCTGCCCAAACAGGGTTGTTCTCATCAATATTTATTTACTGAGTTTCATAGTTCTGTTGGTTGTTTTCACTCCCCTATGGATCAGGCTCCTCTTAGTTCAGTGGAAAGTTTATTCATGCCTAGCCTACTGCTAGTATTTCAAGAACAGAAATCTTTCTCAGTTGCCTTCTAAAAAGGAGAAGAAAAAAAACAAGTGGCAAACTACTTTTTTCTTTAATCTCAGTTTTATGCAACCAGTGTAACAACAAAAATATCTAAAGATATTTTTGGAGATTTATCAAAAGCCTGTGTATCCTGTTGCTGTTTGGTATTCTCTGAAATAACAAAGTTATTTGTCAGATGCTGTAAGAAAATATCTTTATATATACATGAATGCATGTGGTTTTGCTATGTCCTATGTCAAATTCTAATATGTACAAATGTGTATATTGTCTATGAGTGCAGAAAAAATTTTGTTAATCAGTGATTTTTTTTCTTTTCAAACCTTGCTAAGATCAGGAAATTAAGAGTGATTCCAATGTAAATAGCACTGGAAGTTAGCAAAGCTGTTTTCCCATGGGCCTCATTAGCTGCTTTAGCATGAGGACACAACCCTTTCCTCCTGATCCTTAAACATAAAAATGTCATATCCCCAGTATGACAACAAAAGAGTTGGGGGTTTTACATAACTCTTTCCCCTTCTGTTGACCCTGTGAAGATTATTAAAATAAAACTTGCAAATGGAAAGTCACATATAATGAAAAGAATAACTAATATTCAAGAAGTTTAATTTTCATTCAAGCATTTACCAGAGTTTGAAATTTTATTTTAATTTCTTTTTCCTTCTGAAAACATCTGTTGTGCCTTCTGAAATTATTTTGAATAGACCTAGGAAGGCTTTCCCAATTATTTTATTTCTTTTTCCCCACTGGTACTGTAGTTTGCTATCAGCATTTGCCAACTCTCAGTAAGAAGACTCCTAACTTTCCAGAAACACTAAAACAAAATACAAGCTGAAATAGGAAATGGACGCTGCGTTCACCAGTTTATCAAAACTAGGTATTTTTCCTGAAGTTCTGCTATTATCCATGTGTCCAAAGTTGGAAGATGTGGGCTGCTAGTTTTCACATAGTTTTGAGTAAAAGTATGTATTTTGCTGGCCATGGTAATAGGCCACAGTCATAGAAGCCTTTTCTAGAGGTGTTTTTTCCGGCATTCTCTCACGAGCTTTAGGCAAACCAGGAACTAGCTACATCTATCAGTTCCCAGTGACACAGACATTTGCCTTTAGGTGTTACTGGAGTGCATCCCCAGGCTGTACACATGACTGCATGCTCCCTGCACAGCCCCAGGCATTTGAAAAAGCTCAGTCCAGTGCAAGACCTACAGATCCAATTGTAAGTTGTGAAATACCCCGTGCAAAGTTGTATTTTTTTAATATATGTATATATACACAGAGACATGATTTTTATTTTTTATATATATGGCACATAGCCTGAAGGTATTGCAGTGCTAATGCTGTATATATTTAATGTTTATATATAATTTAATATATTCTTTCATTATATTAACTGTATTAATAGTTCTGTTGCATTATTAACATTCATATTTATATATTTTCTATATATAGCATGGCAGTGCTAATGCTTCCACAACTGAAGGCTGATTTGGTGCCTAGACTGAGGTTCTGCCAAAGGTTATTTGGGTGGGGGGAGGGTGATGGGGAGGTGTTAGTGTGGGTTTGGGGTTTGGTTGGTTGGGGGGGGGGTCTTCCTTCACTTCAGAGGGTGACTGAGCAGTGCTGATTCATGCTGCTGGATACAGTTATAAAAATTTTAAAGATCGAGTTTGACTTCAGTCAAACTAGGTGTTTGTGTTTTCATCCCTTTATCAAGAGAGCGAGATACTAATTCTCAATATAAAAAATCAAGAGACCGTGGTCTGGTAAAGAAGCTTAATTGATTTTTACTGTGAAGCTAACATCCACAGTGCAGTGAATTTTTAAAGTGGAAAAAAAAAATGATCCAGGAATTCCTGATTAATGCAACAGGTATCTTTCCATCTGCCTCAGCAGATAACATAACGTGGCTTTCTGCGTCAGGCTTTGAGATTCGTCCTGTTGGTACACCAAATCCTCGCTTTTTTTGCTAGCAGGACAGATCTGGCTGCTGTTTCTCTCTCACGTGTTGGGTCGCAGCTGCAGGTGCCGAGGAAAAGGTTGACACAGTCGCCTCCATCCACAGGGCAATATCATTTGAAGCGATTCAGCAGTCACCCTCTGTTTATACCGTGAAGCGATGATCTTCAAGCAGTCTTAGGTGCTCATCCGCTTGCCTCTTGAGAGGATTGCTGCCCTTCTCACAGCACCTGTAATTATACCAGCAGCAAAACACCTACTGTTGCAATAAGCATACCCCAAAAGTGAGCAGGGGGGTGAAGGGGAAGTGCGATATTCCAAACACCCGCTTGAATGAGAGTGTGTGAGCAGAGTCAAGACCAGCCATAGCTAACAAAACTCTGCATTAGCTGCCTGTAAATGGTGTTGGGAAAACAAATCCTTACTCTGCCCAGAGGCTGGAAAGGATTTCTAACTCCGTTTTACTACTGCACTGTGGATGTTAGCTTTGATTCATGTCCCCATTGAACGTCTTACCTCTGCTAATGACCAGATGAAAAGGATTTATGTGAGTATGATTCATGATGCTAGGTAAGGGACTCTGAGTTCAGTACTACTAGCTATATCTGCATCTTTCCAGATAATGCTGACAGAGGATTTGTCCCCGGAGACGGTGGCAGGCAAGTCCTGTAGTAATTTCTGTGAGCTGTGGCTACAGATCCTATGTCAGCCTGCAGGACAGTAAGTGTCCAAAGTCTGCAAAATTTCTTTTCTGAAACGCTAATAAAACCCAGCCTGTGTGCCTTTGTGTCCTCTTTGATAACAATGACTTTTTACTGTGCTCACATTGGGCAAGTGAGCAGTTCACAATTAAGGTGTGTTAGCACATTTCTTTAGTCCAGTACAAGACACTCCATGCTAAATGTGCTGCACAAAATGTACAGGCTGTTCTAGGCTTGCTTTGCTTTGAGAAGTCTGTTAGGGTGCATTTGTTTGACAGTGCATTGCATGTGATTTGCAGTTTCCTCAGCTGTACTCATTCATCTTGTTTACAGCCCTTTTATTAAGGGTCATTTACCAAACAAATACAAATTAATTTAGGCTTGTTAAACTGTAGAGAACTGCCAGGAAGAGACTATTACCTGAACCCTGAAGGAAGAAAAATTGAGCAGCAATGCATATTTGAAGGTCTTAACAATCCCAGGAATAGCTCTTTTCTTATGTACTGAACAGTGATTTTTTTTTTTTTTGAAAAATGTTTTTTTTTTTTTTTTTTTTTTAAAGTATCTGATGGCCAGATCCTACCAGGGCAACTGGCATATATAGTGTCCCATCCTTCTAATAGTATTAAACTTCTGACTAACATCCCTCCCTGCTTTCTCCACCATTCCTGCAGTTTTATGTCCCTCTAGATGCACAGAGTTTCCTCAAGTCCAGCTCATTGCTGTGTGTGGATTTCTCTGGCAGGGCAGCAGTCATATGGTTGGCTGCACATAATTTTCTATTTTTCATCAAAGTGAAGGATGCAGGCACAGCTTAAGCTTCATTTTCATTATCTCACGGGACTGAAATTCTTGTGAGGAGCACCTTGTTGACAGGATCTGTTGTAGCTTTCTGAGCTTTATATGTGCTACAAGACAACTTTGATATGAGAATAGCAAGCTGAAGATGGGGCCACCTCAATACACAGTCTCAGCAGAGATAAATCCTGGCCCATTTTTGCTGTACTGCAGCTCTGGAGAACTCCCCTGCTGAAGATGTACAGCTGGAGGTGTCTACCTTCATTGAGGTAGAAATGGACTGTGGTTTGTCTCCGCTAAACTCTTCTGGAGAGCTGATTTGATTTGAGAAATACATCTTTTGTTAAAAGAATACCACTGGAAAGACATTCCAAAACACCGTTTGGGAAAAGCCTGGTTTTGTAGGAATTTGAAAGCCATCTCACCCCTTGAGTTGCACAACTGTGGTTTGCAAGACCCTGAGCGATACATCGCTGTACTGATCTGGGATAAACCTTTTCTTGATGTACGAGCAAAATTTAGGGAGAAGAAATTTCAGCTCTGAAAAATGTTAGGTAACACCGTTGTTGATCTGTTTGTTTCTCCTAAATGTTGCTGAGGGGTTTGTTAATTTTTATTGGCAGCCTTGACAAATTCGGAATATTAAAGGCAGCTTCATCAGAATGTGATGATCTATGTAATACATGTACAGACAGTATCTGACACAATGTTTGGGCATGTATGGGTACCTGTAGTTGCTAAATGATAAATAACAAGATATATGATTAAGCCGTCAGATCTGAGTAGCCCATGAAAGGAGTGGTGTGTTTTAAGAAAAAAAAAGAAAGTCCAATTACAATTTTTTTTCTAACAGTTTGTTAATGAAAAGCACACTCAACCTCCTTAAAATGTTTTTTAAAACATACAGATGCACCTTTTACCAGTAATCCAAAGAAAAGAGGTACTGCTACTTAATTAGGTGTTGCTGGATGCAACACACCTGAAAATGTCTCTTTGTTCAGTTTTAGGAAAGGTAAAAGGAAACCCATCTTTTCATGACACCTGTGTATATTGGATCTCCCCTGGCTTGTCAGAAAAGGGAGAGAAATATTTTGGGCATTCATGAGAGGGGAAAAGCTCTTTGCCTGGGAAAACCAGACAAGGTGTCCCTATAAACAGAACAGCTTTCTTCCCTGCTGCAAACCTGCAGAGCTTGCCAGCATAGCCTTTTTCATGTCTGGGTGCACCAGTGGTTGATGATGTTTTTCTTGTTTCTGTGACTCTTGGACATATGTACCTACACCTGACAAGGAGCTACCCCTTGTTTACTTAAGGGGGGGGGGCAGGGAGGAGATAATTTTATGTCCTTGAACAATTAATTTTTTTAAAAATGTAAGTATCTTCCATAGTGGAGAAAAATGTCCTGAATGTCCTGTTCCCTTTGACAAGTTAATCCACACCTTTACAGAGAGATTCATCAGGCATGAAAGTGTGAAAGGCAACATAGGTGCTGGACAGTAAGAGGGCAGCTAAAACTAGCGAAAACAGGGATAAAAGAAACAGAAGATTTCTGGTGAGGCAGGAAGCAAATATGGAAAGGCAAGTGAGGTTAATTTCGTTTTGGCCTGGAAGTTCTTTCTGTGCTTTTCCCCTTTCCTGTACATCTCCTAGGAAGTGTACCTTTTCCTGTGCCAAAATGTTAGCGCTCTTTTTGAGCAGCAGAGTAACACACTACTGTTACCCACCCTCATTTACTCCACAGCACATCACCACTACTTATCAAAACACCCTTTTATGTGCATATTTCCTTCTTGGTTTCTTCTTTCACTTTATAGCTATTGTAAGATTTTTTTTTTTTTTTCAATCAGTATTCATGACGCAACTTTCAAAAGGTGCAAGAACAAATAAGAGATATGGAAAGCTAACCATATGTTACAATAGAAGAAAACTTAGCAATAATAATATCTTGCTTTGAGCAATGGAATAGCTTTTTTATCTGAAGAAAAACAATTGAAAATAATTATTTATTATATTTTGTTTGTTTATTAATAAACAGTACTGAAATAAGTCTATGGTTATGCTATTATGATGAGGCAGCTGATATTTTTCCCTTATTTATTTTTGCTACTTTTTTTTTCCTTTTCTCTGCTGTCCTAGGACTTGTGCTCCAAATAAGTCCAAACAGGAATTTCAACTTTACAATACCTGGCAGCCTCCATGAAACAACAGTCGTTTGTGCTGGGAGGCAGTTCCATCCAGATGGACAGAGGTTCCCGTTAAGGGAGTTCATCCAGTGGGTGGGATTTTTATTTTATTTTTTTAATAACGCTGTATTGGTGATAGCGACACAACAGTGGCTTCATTCCAAAACATCCTTCTGGAGGAAGCATTTGTGGTGGGGATAAAATGTTAACATCTTCCTCCCCACACCTTGTCAGCATGTTGTTGACTATCCTTTTGTTGCGGTGGATGTGTAACTGAAAACAGTGGTAAAGCATTACCTTTAGTGTTCTGCTCCCCTATGTGCCACATTTAAATGTTATTTGAATCCAATGAGTGAGTAAAAAGAGCCATTCAAGTGTGTTGTATCTGTGTCAAGATGTAGGATTTCTGCCTGAAAGGGAGCAGGTGATGGTTGCTGACTGATTTGTTTGTATTTTGTGAAAGGGGGACAATATGGTTGAGAGTCATGGAGCAAACTAAAAGTTTTGGTTTTTTTGAAGCTATGACTAAGAAAGAAACTTGAGCATAGAGGATGGCTCGTTACAGCTGGTGTTTAAGTCATCAAGGGAGGCAGAGGCAGTGTGAGGAAAGAATATTAATTATGGAGAACAGTGAGGGCTACTATTTAATCTAGTCTCTGTCATTGTAACCGTAGGAGACTTTCCTGCTCCTGGGTGCAGAAGAAAAGGCAGATCTCTGCTGCTGGAAAGGGAGATCTCATCAGTATGCTCGTTGTACCACACTCAACTGCCCGTTTTCCCTATAATGGCAGGTCTAAAATAGGTTAACCTTAGGGGTCTGCAGTGCCCTTTTGTAACGATGCCACCCAACTGGCCCTGCGTAACCCTCAGCATGCCACTTGCAACTGGGGAGAAGGCTCTGCTTCATGTTGAAATGAGCCTTCTCGTAAAGAGATTGCAGGGAGCTTGTTCAAAGGAGGTTGGCAAAACTCTCATCGTTGGGCAGACCATCAAACTGAAGCACAGAGCGGTTGAATAATTTGCCACCCAGTGTAGTAGATGAGGCCAGTGACAGAGCTGAAAGTATAATTCATCCTAGATCAGAGCCTTGTTACAAAAGAATTAGGTCTGGTTCCCATTTGTTAGGAAGCACAGGATAAAGGCTACGGGGTGAAACAGGTCAGATTCCCATAAAGTTTTGCCTGAGGCAGAATTTGAACAATGTGATTTGTGTTTTACTTTACACTTTTTTTTTTTTCTCCTCTTCTGGCTCGCCCATGCGGGTACTTTAGAAGGTGTAGCCAGGCTGCCATGTTACTACAGCAGTTTAAATAACAGAAAATTCTCCTGTCCCAACATTTATTTATGTTCTGATTCAAAGTATATGCTCCTTTCGTTTGGTTTTTGAAAGGCTTTTCCACAAAGTTAGTCTGCATCTACCTGGATGGCCGTGGCCTTTCCCAGGAGCTGCGGTTCTGGTGCTCATTACGTCGTACCAAGGGATGCGGCGTTCCTGCTGTGGGTGCTGTGGGGCACCATGGCAGGCACAGGCAAGCTTTGCTCTGACAGGTGTGCTGGTTTTGGCTGGGATAGGGTTCAGTTTCTTCATGGTAGCTGGTATGGGGCTATGGTTTGGATTTGTGCTGGAAACAGTGTTGATAACACAGGGATGTTTTTGTTATTGCTGAGCAGGGCTTGCACAGAATCAAGGCCTTTTCTGCTTCTCACCCCACCCCACCAGCGAGCAGGCTGGGGGCCACAAGCAGTTGGGAGGGGACACAGCTGGGACAGCCGACCCGAGGGGTATTACAGGCCATATGACATCTGCTCAGCATATAGAGCTGGGGGAAGAAGATGGAAGGGGGTGGACACGCTCACAGTGATGGCGTTTGTCTTCCCAAGTAACTGAGCGAAGCGCAGTGATGATGGAACCTGCACTGACTTCAGCATGCAACAATCCAGCACCGCACAAATGTAATAAAATAAATTAAAAAAAAGAAAAACAACAAAAAAAAGTGATGCACAGTGCAATTGCTTACCACCTGCTGACCGATGCCCAAGCAGCAATCTGCGCCTCCCAGCCTGATGGTGGGCAGGCAGTTGTCTAATTTGCTGAAGGAAGCTCTTGAGAGTGGTGGTGGAGGTGGGAGTGCCATGCCTGGGCTGTGGGGGTGGCTGGCAGGTGGCGAGTGGGGCCACCTGGTTTTATCCAAATTCATTCTTCATTAATCTAAGTGGTTCTTACTGTAATACCATTGATACAGCATATAACAATTATAGTAATGATGACATACAGTGGCAGGATTGATATAGCAACCAACATCATACAATTTATTCTATTAACTATTCTCACCTAAAATCAAATCCCCTTGGGGCACACATTGGACTTCCTCATCCTTTCATATCACCCACCAAGTGCACCCAGGTCCTTGAGCAAAAGCAATCCCAGAAACGGGTTTGCCTTTGCCTGTGGCAGGAGTAACCCAGATTGTCTTCCCTAGTGTATTTTTTATGTGTGCCACAGGGACTTTATCCCCTTCTACAGTACATAAAAGTTCTGACTGGGCAGGGCTATCCTAAAGGGCAGATCCTCTGGTGTTGACTAACCAGGTGGCTTTTGCTAAATGTGTATCCCAATGTTTGAAGGATGGTGTGTAGTGCTGGATTGTAGTATGCTGAAGTCAGTGCAGGTTCCATCATCACTGAGCTTTGCTCAGTTACTTGGGAAGACAAACGTCATCACTCTGAGCATGTCCACCTTTTCCTTCTTCTTCCCCCAGCTCTATAAGCTGAGCATGATGTCATATGGTCTGGGATATGCCTTGGGTCAGTTGGGGTCAGCTGTCCCGGCTGTGTCCCCTCCCAGCTGCTTGTGCCCCCCCAGCCTACTCACTGGTGGGGTGGGGTGAGAAGCAGAAAAGGCCTTGACGCTGTGTAAGCACCGGTCAGCAATAATAAAAACATCCCTGTGTTATCAACACTGTTTCCAGCACAAATCCAAACCATAGCCCCATACCAGCTACCATGAAGAAACTGAACTCTATCCCAGCCTAAACCAGCACACAGGAAATGAAATATTCCTTTTGGATGCTAGATTAAGCTTTTTTTAAAAAAAAAAAAAAAAAAAAAAGGGGCTGTTTACAACTCCCTGTTTCATTGTCCCACACAGCCCTGCTGGGAATGTGTCTCCTGCCCTGTGGGTCACAGCAAGGAGGCTGGACCGGTTGTCAGTCATGTAGAGCCTGTGGTTTTCTAGTGCTGTGGCCATTTTTCCCTGGCTGAGAAGCAGCAGGGGTGTGTGCAGTCGAGGAGCAGAAACACAGGGGAGGAGGCGTATGAATGCAGCCAGGATGGGTAGAGACGGGAAAGCCCACCGCTCTGCTCCCCGGCGTTCAAGGAAGGGCAGAGGGTGGGAAGGCAGGTAAATGGCAGTGGAGGAAGAGGAGGGTGTTTACTTGTTTCTCAGTTATTCAAGCCGGGGAATGCCTTTTAATTTGTGTAAGGTGTAAGCTGATGCTGATCCTGTTTGGGACTTGAGGTGTTGCTGAAACACGTGAGGCAGACAGAGAAACTCCTCGCGTGCAAGACAGGCTTCAGGGAAGGACCCGTCCAGCCTCGGGGTACCAAACCGCTGTTTCTGAGCCCTGGGGGAGAACAACTGAGCTCTAGCAAATGCAGGAGATGAATGTACCCGATAAATAACAAACCATCTTCATCCACAAAGGCTTGCTCTGCTCACATTGTTTATCAGTTATTAGCTAGATATGCGCGAACATGCCATCCACACCGCAGTGAGCATAAACCAATGAACGCGAGACCAATTTTAATAGGATACCTAGAGGCGCAAGCTGTAAGATGCTGAGTATCATTTAGCAGAGTCTGGCTCCAGCTGTTTTCATGAAGTATGACAAAGGAAGTATGTGCCTCATAATAACCTTAATTTTCAGATGGAAAATGAGAGAAACGGGTACATTTACTAGCATGCACTAACAAGACTGCTGTTGCCTTTCTGCCTGTGAAATACATTTTTATTGTCCCCCTCCACCCTCCCTCAGGTGACTAGTTTGATCTTGCTTACAAGTTTTAAGTTTGCTTCCAAGTTCTCAGACAGTCTTCTCTAGCTCACGGGTTAATAATTACACCTCCTCTTGAACAGTATCTTTCATGTTGAAGAGTTGCGAAGTATTTTGCAGCCCCGTGCCAATATCTGCTCTTTCACCGGGAAGAATGCAGGGTAACTAAAACCTGCAGAGAATCAAGTGAATGGAGAAGTTGGCTCTGTGTGTAAAGACATCTCTTCACCTATAGCCAAAAGGAGAGCATGGTGGGTGCTGTGCTCTGCCAAGTCAGCTTCCAGTCTCTGTTGGCAGAAGGAAGACAAAGCCTGTTTCTAATGGAAAGCATTTAAATGCTGAGGACTGGGAGGACGAAAACTGAAAAATGTGCCAGGGCAGCTGTGTTAATACCTTGGTCTTGACAAAAGTATTGTACAGTTCTTGATTGTAGCTGGCATTACCGTAATTTTATGTCATCAGTGTTTATCGCTCTCAGATGTAAAAAACTGAAGAGTCAGGCTTAATTTTGGGATTGGGTCTCTTTGCCCTACTGATTTTGAAACTTCGGGATTATTTTTTTCCCCTCCCATTTTTTCTCTGTATAGCTGTGACACTAGAAACTCTTCTCTATCATTTCAAATGAAGACTGAACTTCTTACATAATTGCTTGCTTTCTGGAGCTGAGTCTTTAAGAGAGACATTGAAAGTCCATGCACTCCTGGAAAAAAAAACAAACAAAACCTGCAAAAAATGACAATATTCTCATATTCAAAAGACTGAACTCCTCGTGGCATGTTTCAAGAAGATTGGCACCGACATCACTCTTGCCTTGGTGTAAAGTAGAGGTGTCCCACTTCCACCTTCAAGGCTGGAGACTTGCTTTCTATGCTACTTTCATCTTCCGTACACTAAGGCTTCCCTTTACTGTTTGTTTTCTTTCTAGGACTGCTTGCTCATTAATAGAGAAATTGTCCTATGAACCTGACTTCTCCCAGCGTCAATGGAGTTGTTCCAGTAGATGCGATGAGAAGCCCCACATCTTCAATTATCAAGTGTATTTGTAACAATAACCTTTGCACATCACTGTAGCTGATGTTTTCCCAGCTTTGACCTTTCTGTAGGAAGGAAGTTACTCCACTCATTCTGCGCTTGTCACCCCACATTTTGATAAGAGGATCTGGGAAAGGAATTAGCTCCTGCAAGTGCAGAGCTAAGCGGTTAGTGCTGGTACATCTAGTAAAGCATTGCTCAGCTCTTCATTTTGATGGTGATATAGTTCACTTATCTGAGGAAGGCCTTGGGGCTATGAAGTATCTAAAGGGTTATCACGAGGTTATGCAGGTGGGATATTTAGGGTAGGGAGAGTGCATATAACTAGATAATGCAAGGATAAAGGTGATCCAAGTATATATAAATGGGTAAAAGAATCAGAAATCTAAGAAGGCTTAACCCCATAGTCCTTAAATAAAAACCCAATTAACTAGCAGACGTGGTTAGAGATAGTGTCCTGCAGTACACTTCTGCACTGCACTCTGACATTTTTTAAAGTTAATTTTCTGTGGTCATTACTCAAGCTCTAGATTTCTCCCAAGTGCCATAAACCTTAGGTTTTTTAAAATGAAAAAAAAAAAAAAACCCCCAACCAACCCCCCCCCCCCCAAAAAAAAGTAAATAAATCCATTCTCTTTGGATTAAAAGATGATTGAGATGCTAAAAAAACCAGACTCTAATCAAGCTCAGACCTGCGTGGATTTTACTGGCATGTTTCTTCCAGGAGTTTAATATTGTACCCAGCACCAGACTTCTGTAAAGGACGAGAAGAGTCCCCTTTGCCCAGTTCCCACACTCTCCCCAGGCAGCATCCAGCCTTTTGGACAGAGCAGGCTGGTTTTCATACCTCTGTACAAAATGCAAAGAGCATAATCATTTGCTTGCAGGCTTGTTTGTGGGAATCAAACCAGTCCACATCAGAAAGGAAAAGCCTGGACACGTAACAGAAAGATGATCCCAGTGAATAACTGCAGGCAGGGTTGTGCAGTGCCTTGGCAGTGGGGGAAGGGTTCTTGTATAACTCCATGCTCTGGAGTGGAAAGGCAAATATGTTTTATAGTTTTACATAATGGTGTAAGATCATTCGGGGCTCGATGGGCTTATCCTACACCTGCCAGTTGACAGCCCTGTACCCAGGACAAGATTTCAAAATCTGATTCAGACTGTGCTACTCTTATTTTAAATACAGAAAAGCAAATCCTGGTCCCAGCAAGCTCAGTCACATTGTGGGTTTCAGCTAGATCAGCACTTTTTTCGTGCAGCTTCTTCTGAGTATCTAGTAAGCAGCACACCTCACCAGCATGTGAAAGGCTGAAGGATTTCTCTTCAATACGGATTACTGGTTCTCTTTCCTTCTCTACCCTCAGCATGTCTTACAGGTTTACATGACTACAGCTGCCACACTGATCCAAAGAATCCAAAGGGTCTTTGTAACACCTCTGTCAACTAGACACATTATGATCATGATGCATGGAAGGAAAATAGAGAGATTCAATGATTTGCTTAAAACTCAGAGTGAATCCATCACAAAGGGGGCACCCTGTGAGTCTTGAGTCTCAGGCAGCTTCCTAATCACTGATTCATCCTCTTCTGCTAGATCAGCCTACAAAGAATAAGTATTAGGAAAGACTTCCAAATGTATAAGTTATTAAATTAGAAAAGCAGTGGCTCCATTGCAGGAAA
This sequence comes from Haliaeetus leucocephalus, assembly GCF_000737465.1. NCBI lineage: Eukaryota > Metazoa > Chordata > Aves > Accipitriformes > Accipitridae > Haliaeetus > Haliaeetus leucocephalus. The sequence goes on along the minus strand of NW_010973244.1, from coordinate 3,417,449 downwards.
GGTAAAGAAAGTGTAGTTCCAGAAAGTCACCCTCTCCAAATAAATGCTGAGTATTTGAGAAGTGCTTTGTGATCCTTAAGAGCCCTCTTTAGTAATCCCTTGCATAGCTTTTGTTATTTGATTGACTTGTCACATCAAGGGTCTTGTTTTTATGAGGTGTATTCCAAGTCTTGTTCTTCATAAGTTACAGATACAGTGTAAACAGATCCTAGAGAATATAATGAAGCTTTTCAACACTCAGCAAAACTGAACGTGTAGTTACAGTAAGAGATGTGGTCATGCAGCATCATCTCTGCATTTTGGCAGGTGTGACGCCTGGTTCTGTGCCTGAACGCAGGTATTATCGTACAGCATACGTAGAGGCTCGGTGTTGCCTCAATATGGCCACAACAAGCCCATCCCATATAAAACCTCCCTGGTAGAGCACAAGTGTGTTACAGGTGAAGTGCAATGTGGAGCTCAGCTAAACAGTGGAAGCCCTGAGCCTGAAGCAAAGCAAAGTCTGTAGTGGGAATCAGAGGAGGATTGGGTGTTTATATGGATAATGAGAGTACTCATCTTTTTATTCCTTATTTATAGAAATGGTATAAGCTCTCATTCGTTGTGGCATGAGGCAGCTGCCAGCGCTTGGAGATTAAAAAGTAACTGGTTTCGGGTTTTTTTCTTTTAAATGTGTGTGTTCCCATAAGAATATGAAAAGGGATTTTGGTGTGTCTTTCTCTGAATGATGTGGCATTGTCCACTTTGTGCCAGGAGGCTACATTAGAAGACTCTCTCCCACTTTGCAGTTCTCCTGTGATTTCTATGACTTACTCTGTGTTGCAAACAAAGTTGCATACTAATTTATTGAAAAGCCTGGCAAAGATCTTGGGAATTTTTGTTGCCTCATATAATTGCCTACTCAGTTCAGTCTGGGAGGCAGGTCCCTTCATTTCAGCCCCTCTCCATCTTTCCTTTAATCTTGTTGTCCACACCGTTATTCATCCTGAACATTTAATGGCCACTCACGAGCTGGCGGTGCTTCGCCTGTGACTCACACCTCAGTCACTTGTCTGGAAGTGAAGCTGTCCCAGGGGCTGTGTAGAGGGCAGACAGCCCTGGGAGGATGAGTAAACCCCCTCTGCTGAACTTTCTCCCTTGTGACTGGTGTGATGTGTACTTATGGGCTGGCTTTATGGAAGCCATGGGCATAACAAACAAACAAACAAACAAAAGGTCATGAAAGTGCTTATGAATCAAAGTTGCTGAGGTCTGAGCTGTTTTACTTACCTTGAGCCTGAGCCCACAGACAGAGATTTGCTAGTCTGACCTGAGAGGAATTGCAGTCCTTCTCCATCTTCTCCATGTGTTGCTCATGGCACTGAGACCTAACTGTTATAATCATTGTGTTGCAGAACAGCACATGCTCTCACGACTCGTGGGCAAATTCCTGTGTGGTCCGGTGCACCGCAACAGAGCAGGGAAAGCCTGCTGTTAGTAAAACCCACAGGCAGCAGGAGAGCCATGAGGGATGTTTCTTGAAAGTGTTCAGAGGATTTTCTCACTTGTGAATAGCTCAGTCAAGGCATCTTCCTTTAAAATAAGTAGGGTCTCAACTTATGGATCATGGTGTATGTTGTGGCAGTTTACTGACCTGTCACTGAGGATTTGAGCTATCACATTTTCTGTATCTGTTCTAAATACCTGTGAATGCTCTCTGACTGCAGGGATAACTGACATAGTTTTTACACCATCTGTAGCAACTAGAAAGGACATCTATGAAGTGCTGTTGTAGAAACACAATTTCTTGTAGAGACTGTATATTCTTCTTGTTTTTCTAATTTTTTTTAACAAAAAAAAAGTATGTACTTGCTTGCTTTTTGAGTCTGGGGAATGTTTGGCAGAATTCGAATGGAAAAGTAGGGGTAAAGGTCAAGGTTATGTAAACCATTTAACTTATTGCATTACTTAAAGGAAAACAAGTGAAAATAATTAATAGACATAGTGAAAATAAGCAACTTTCAATAGATATACAGAGAATTAAAAGTGGGTCTTATCTTCATAATTTTGGGTTCATTAGTCCAAAGTAAATTATGAAAGATATGAACCTGGGTGTAGTATGAGACTGGGACTCTTAGGAGCAGATGTTCTTACAGATTAATAATTGACTAAAGACTGGAAATTCCTCTTCCTGGTTCTTTTCTCAGCTGGAGAATTCTTCTATGATATTGAACAGGCACTTAGATCTAGATACTCAAGGGTGTTTAAGTGTCTCTATGTGGATGCAGCCCAAATACAGAGCAAGAGGCAACCCTCACACTGAAGAGCTTGGGGTCTGCCTGCTTAGCACCTTATGTCGCATAACAACAGTTCAGAAATGAGGCAGAGAGGGGTCTGGTCTAATACTGAAGTGTCTGAATGCACTTAATGTGTTTGCAGGCAGAAAGTACTTGAGAACAAAGACCATGTCTGCTTGCCTACAAAACGAGCTGGGAGCTCTGTTTCCTTTGTTTTGTATAATTGTCTAATAGTTTGAGGATTTACCTAAGAATGGAGGTATCTGCATCACTTCCTATCTTAGGGCAAAGGGATTTAGTCCTGCATCCCTCGGATCCTGAAAGAGTGCCGTAACCTCCAGGTTGCTTTTGGCCAACGTACAGCGAGGGATGTAAACCGTGGGCTGGAAGGAGAGGGAAATAAGCAAAGACCATAGGTGCAAAACAATGTGCTGCTTGCTGCCTGGAACGGTTCTCCTTCAATGTTTGACTGTCTAGGATAAAACCAGTTAAACACAAACACCTGTATGAGGAATGACATCTAATATCAAACTCCCTAGGACTTTGCTCCAGCTAAGTGCTCCTACTGCTAGGCTAGCATCAGTCTCTCTTTTCGCTCAGTGTCCTGGTTTCAGCTGGGATAGAGTTAACTGTCTTCCTAGTAGCTGGTACAGTGCTATGTTTTGAGTTCAGTATGTGAAGAATGTTGATAACACTGATGTTTGCAGTTGTTGCTCAGTAGTGTTTAGACTAGAGTCAAGGATTTTTCAGCTTCTCATGCCCAGCCAGGGCACCTGACCCAAACTGGCCAACAGTGTATTCCATACCATGTGACGTCCCATCTAGTTTAGGAACTGGGAAGTGGGGGGGCAGGGAATCGCTGCTCAGGGACTGGCTGGGTGTCGGTCGGCGGGTGGTGAGCAATTGCCCTGCGCATCATTTGTACATTTCAATCCTTTTATTACTACTGCTGTCATTTTATTAGTGTTATCATTATCATTACTAGTTTCTTCTTTTCTGTTCTATTAAATCGTTCTTATCTCAACCCAGGAGTTTTACTTCTTTTCCTGATTTTCTCCCCCCTCCCACTGGATGGGGGGGAGTGAGTGAGCGGCTGCGTGGTGCTTAGTTGCTGGCTGGGGTTAAACCACGACACTCAGCCTCCTTTGCCCCACAGCTCCTGCCAGGTACACAACAGCCTGATTTCATCCCACAGCCTAAATGGTGATTGTTCAGTGGGTAGGTGGATGAATGCACATGCCTAGGAAATGGGAGAGTAGTTTGAATCTTTAGCAGAAGGAGCTGAATCTGGGTCCCTGATGGGTAACTCCGAGTGTCTGTTTTGTTGCTCAGATGAATGCTTACCAAGATGGGCTTTGTGCTCTGGATCAGGGATGCTGTGGAGGATCCTGCATGCCAGAGAGATGCTGATCCTGACCTAGCTTCAGAGATTTTTAGTAACCAGCTCCCAGGACGTACTGTGAGCTTCCTGGACCACCAACAATCTTCTCTGACTCTGTACTGTCTCTGCATTGAATTTAATGGCACTGATTGGGGCAGGAACGTAGCTGCATGTTGGGGGTAACTACACTGCCAGCCTTGCTGCCAGCCTTCGCTTTCTCTGCAGTGGCTCGGCAACAGCCTAGCTTTATGAAATTCCCTTCCTTCATTTAATCCTCCACAAATAAATCTTTCGACTTTGTATTTCAAATGGCTTGGCAAGTCCAATTTCTTCTGGAAAGGTGGTAAAAAGGTGTATTTTTTTAATCCCTATTTCATGGTGCCAAGATGATGAGTGAGCACGTAGATTCACGTCCTTCAATCAGCATAAGAAAAATGCATTTCCTACTGATGTAAACCTTTGCTCGGTTTCACAAGCCCATACATGCAAGCAGTGATTAATTCTCTTTGTCAAGGTTGCAGTTTTCACAGGTTATTATAGTTCTAGCATAGCCAGCATAGAATTAACTTCCATAGCCCCTGGCTTTAATTCAGACATAAAAGGGATTAATATGAAGGAAAAATCTACTAGATACACCACCCCATTTAGCTCTCGCAGCTACTGCTGCATCTGTAAGAAGCAATTAATAATAAACCAGACTGGAGCTGATGAGACCAGGTATCATATAGAAGATTGTACTGCTTTATGTGAAAGGATGTGCTGTCCAGTTCAGGAAGCTTTTTTAAATAAGATTCTCATGGGCTTATGATTTCAGATCAATATTTCATATTACTTAGACTTTAATTTGCTAGAAAAATTATTTCCTCTGTATCTCTTTGCTCTCAAACTCTTTTCAGTGGACTAATACGATATTTTAGGGAGAAATTCTACCAGTGTTAACTTGTATAGTCTTGCATGTAGTTACACTAAAAAATTCAGTTGTACCTGCAAGAGTGTCAGAAATTCAAATGGTGCAAATACTGCTCCTAACCAGCAAGCACCTTCTCTCCTCTTTTCATGTTATGAATTCCAAAGTCCCCACAGTATTGTAGATGACTATATACATTCTATGCTTATTATTTTGAAATAGCTATATTTACTTGAGTAACAGATACTGTCTTTTCCCAACTGTTGCTCTCAAAAACCAAAGCACAGCCTCTGCATGCATCTACACTAAAGCCACCAACAATTTATTTCTTGCTACAGACAGGGAACAGGCATTAGGTGAACAAACACGGCAGATTCAGCCTTTACTTAAGGGGTAAGAACATTTGAGTGTTTATGTGGTTTAAAGGTGGGGGTGACACCCACTGCAAGATTTTAGCAGACTGCATAAATCCAAATTACCCTCTAGGCCATAGAGTTGCATAGTATATAGTACAGATAGCACTTGAACTCTAAAGGGGTATGAAAATAATTTTTCTCAGAACTGTTAGAAAGGATCTAAGGGATGTCCTTTGATTTGTGTCTTCTTGCATCCATTCACATTCAATTTTTGTTCTTCAAATACTTTGTTCATTTTGTATTATGATATCAATGCAAAGCTTCTGTGCAGTCACAGATTAGATAGGATAATAGAAATGCATCCTACATAAATAAATAAATAGATAGACAGATAGATAAATAAATAAAACCCAGGTGTTCTGGCCCAGGCAGGAGATCATGCTGTCCCCATGAAGCCCAATGATCAATAGCAGCCTTTCCCATCTTTCCTTCCCTCTTATACAGGATAAATATCAGATTATTTCATGACAGGACACGTCAAGTTTATTTCATGCAAGAACTGCTTTGACATGAAGAAACAATGTGACAGATGTCGCTGGTGTTAAACGGTTTCTACCTATGGATTTTGGTGCAGAAAAACTGAGGAGAGATGAGGGAACTAATCCATTGCACCCTTTGAGGGTACAACAGAGATTCATATAATGTAAGCTAAAGCATCTCTTCTCTGTAAGTCCTTCAAAGTTTAATTTGATATTTATTTTTCCTGAGAAGCCTTTGGGTGGTACAGTCAGTGTTAACAAGCAAGTAACTGACAATAAGAAAGGTCAGACTATAAAAGTTAAAATTCAAGGATTTGTTGAGTAGCTAGTGAAGGTCAAACACAATGAACTGAAGCATCTTGGGGAAAAAAAAAGCAATTTAGAAAAAACAATTTTTTTCTTTTTTAATAAAGAGTTCATTTAATGTTTCACAGGAGGTAGCAGCCAGGGGCTTAGACAGAAGTTACTTAAACAACACGTTGCTATTTGGAAGAGCTTAATGACATTAAATGTATACATTTTAGTCTTCTACTGCCCTGTTTTAGTTGTACTGACTGGCTGGTGCTGCACCTGCGGCTCTGGAAATTACCTGTGGTTGAATTGCTTGGACCCCAATATTTGTCACGAGATAACAAATCCTGTGTGGTGCAGGCTGGGAGAAAATTATTCTCGCCTTGGTGTGTGCAGACGAGAGCTTCTGTGTTTGTGACACAAGAAAACTAAATGTATGTTTTCTCTTTCATTGCAACATGCTGATGTACTTGTAGGATGAGCATTAGCTCTCACCGTGAGCTTAGCTGCCCTGGGGAAGGGGTGAAAAGGTGGTATTATCACACGGGAAGCTTGCTTTCATAGGCCATCTCTTATCAAACATGTGGATTGAAAGCCAAAACACATTCTTGCCCCAAAGGTGAATGCTCTGGAGGAAATACAGCAACATAAAACTGATTCATAGTTAAAGCTGGCTAACCAGTTTCCAACATACAGCTTTGTATATAAAAGCAGTCTTTAAGGTCTGTGAATAGCCTAAGCTGTTTAGGAGTTTCTATATTGGTATCTCTGGGACAAAGCTGCGAGGGGAAGGGAGAGCCAGCTCCCTGCCCCCCTGCAGCCCCGCTGCTTGGCCGAGGACGTACAAGCTGCAGACGTGTGCAAGGAGTCACCAAAGGAGAAGGGCAGAGGAGAGCCGTGCTTGTGAAACAGAAGGCATATGGCTTTTGTACCACCAATAAATCAGCCGCTCGGCTGCAAATTGCCTTGCTGTTTCTTTTCTGAGAGTTGGCCATGGCTGCTCAGCTAAGCTACTCGATAACATCCTGTCTGTTGCTGCCTGTGCCTGTGTCCCGCAGTTCTGACATCCCCAGCATTGAAATTTGGGTATTTCTAAAACACTAAAGATGAGATTCTTCCCTTTAATGAATTGATTTCCCACCCAGTCGTATTGCAAGGATGACAACATTTAATCTGAGAGCCCAGATAAGATGCAGGCAAAGTGGGCCGGCCAGTGACCAACCGTAGTTGAAACAAAATATTTAGAAAAAAAAATTATGTCTGAGCAAAGGCTTGTTTTCAAGACTTCCTCAGGCACTATAATGGCTGTATTGTTTGATCTACACACCTAGCATTTGCACTCTTGATATCTTCCTTGCTGTACATAAGACCTCGCTGAGGGGGTTGACCATCGTGTACTTCTAAAGGTGACTGACGTGTGACTGCATGCTCAGTGTGAGTTAATTCTTTCTGCCTCACCAGAATGAATTGCTCCAAATATCCAATGCCTGCTTCTTTACTGCAGGCTAATACATAGACAATTGCAGAAAGGGGTTTTTTTTGTGAAGTTATTCCTTTTCTGCATCCTTAAGTACTTGAACCAGTTTCTGAGAAGACAGGATCCTCCTCTTGAGAGTGTTACATGATATTTATGCATGCTGAAGACTTTTTTTATGAATGGGAATGCATTCTCAGAAGTAACAAACCAATATAATGATAGACTGGATTTCTGTGTTGCTTTTTAATTTCAGACCTGAGTGACGTGTATCCATTTTAATTTGCATTAAAAATGTTGCCTAGACAAACATACTTTATTGCTTCTACCTGATGAGTTGCTGTCATTGCTTGATGAGTGCAGTGCTCTTGGTCTCCACCAGTGATGTCTGGCAGTGCTGTAAGGCTGCGTGCTTTCTCACCACTCACGTTGTGCCATGCTTTGGATGAAGAGCAAGGACTCCACAGAAAGCTGGGCTTTCTGTAGCCATGGACCCCAGGGAACTGGCTGACAACTAAACAGCAAGCGATTGTCAGACCTGCATGGGAATTCAGTCCCACTGTTGTTAGACTTGGTGACACTTTTGCTACTGATCTCAGCAAGTGCACATGTAATCTAGGAGTGAGGCACAACTACTGATACTTGCTTAAATCTCACGTCACAGTGGCCTTTTGTGATTACCCAGTATCTGGCTGTTTCCAGAATTATTGTCCCACTAATATACCCGGTTCCAGTGGAAAATGTAAAGAGATATCAGTTGCTAAAAGACATTCATTTACTATAAGCTATATTGTGATTGCCAGTAAATTACTTGGGTTTTCTAGGTAACTAAAAAATGGGTCTTAAACTTCATTTATTGATTTTTAGTGGGTGACAGTTGACAGAATTTTATGTTCTAGTTTTAAAGATCTGCTGGCTCAATCCTTTGTAAGCTCCTAAAGCGATCAGTACATCTGACCTACAAGAGAGGGGGTATTTGTATCTTCAGTTTAATGTGTACCTTGGAGAGTGGAGGAAGGGAAGAGAGTATTGGAGCTGCAGCTTGGTGGTGCTGTGTGACACTCAGGTCACCTCTGCTCCACTGGTGTCTCTTCCCCACAAACTGGCAGTCTGTCCATGTAGCCTTACGTAGTGTCGTGCCTGAGCACATCCTTGCAGACATGCGGTGAGGCAGGGAAGCGCTGCCTGCCGCCTTTTTCAAAGGGGAGCTAGAATGTCTGACTAGTCCAAGATCACACAGGGACCAAAGAGAGGACCAACAAACTGAGTCCAGGTCCTCTAAGCCAGAACCCTGTGCTGCTGAGTAATCCCTTTATCAAGCTCACTCTCTGTCATCTGCTCTTGTATTTTATGTTGGGGCATATTCTTTCCCCTTCACCTGTCAGACCTCTTAGTGATGTCTTCTTGCTGCAGCATTTCCAGTCAAGAGAAACAGGGGCAAGGACTTGTGTCTATGTTAGCATAATACAACGCATGAACTCAGTCCCTGCACTTGGCCAAGAGCCTGCTGTCCTTAGTGAAGCAATAGAGTCCTTTGTTTTTGTTCTTTCTTGGATTTTTGCCCTGCTCTTTGAAACCAGTTCAGCGGGACCTTAAGCTTGGCTCTGCCTTGTCCAATGACAACCTTCAAAGGATTGCTGTAAGGTACTCAATATGGAGCTCCTTGCCTTAACAGCTTGTCTTTCCTTGCAGTTGACTATTAAACTCAGTGACTGTAATAACTCAGTAACAGCTACAGCAATAATGTGAATACAACTATTTAAGGGCAGTTTTGCTGGCTGCAAGAGGGAAATGCATGTACTTCACTGCAAGAGCTCCAGGAACTCTTGCATCTGCATGCATGATTACTGGCTTCAGTCTATAACCAGCTTAAACCTGATGCGAATATTCATTAACGGTACATAGACCTTATGAAGAAGTTTGTAATGTTGCTTCTTTTCTAGGGCTAAAAATCCTTTGGCTCCTGTGCTGGGTGCTCACTTTTTGTGTTCAGAACTAGTAGAAAATCTGGTTGTGCTATTGCTACTGATGGTAGGGAGGCCAAGCGTAATGGTGCTCAGAGGGCGGTGTCCTGGCTCTTCCACGTGCCCTTCCAGAGCAGGGGAGATGGCTAGGTATCATAGGACGGGTAGGCATGATAGGAAGAGGGAAAGGAGACAGCCACTAGACCTCATTCTATTGCTACTGACCTGTTCAAAACCAAATCTGCCCCACTGTACCCTGTGCTTTCTAACAAGAACAGATACTTGAGAGGTCTGCTTCTCTGCTGGGCTTGTTGGGTCTAGGGAGTTTGATTTCTATCATCAGGAGAGCTAGGTGGAATGGTGACACATTTCGGTCCCTACCCAGGACCATATGAAGGGATAATTGTACCCCTTCAAAATAAAGCACCAAGCAGAGAAAAGAGGGACGAGGAGCAACACACATTACCCTTATTTATCTAATTTCAATGACATTGCTATTCAAGATTGTCCTGGTTTCAGCTGGGATAGAGTTAATTGTCTTCCTAGTAGCTGGTACAGTGCTATGTTTTTGAGTTCAGTATGAGAAGAATGTTGATAACACTGATGTTTTCAGTTGTTGCTAAGTAGTGTTTAGTCTAAAGTCAAGGATTTTTCAGCTTCTCATGCCCAGCCAGTGAGAAAGCTGGAGGGGCACAAGAAGTTGGCACAGGACACAGCCAGGGCACCTGACCCAAACTGGCCAACGGGGGTATTCCATACCATGGGACGTCATGTCCAGTATATAAACTGGGGGGAGTGGGGGCGGGGGATCACCGCTCGGGGACTAGCTGGGTGTCGATCGGCGGGTGGTGAGCAATTGCACTGAGCATCATGTGTACATTCCAATCCTTTTATTATTGCTGTTGTCATTTTATTAGTGTTATCATCATCATTATTAGTTTCTTCTTTTCTGTTCTATTAAACCATTCTTATCTCAACTGACGAGTTTTGCTTCTTTTCCCGATTTTCTCCCCCATCCCACTGGATGGGGGGGGAGTGAGTGAGCGGCTGCGTGGTGCTTAGTTGCTGGCTGGGGTTAAACCACGACAAAGATACCCGTACATGCATAAGACAAGATGTAAGCTCTTTTTGATCAAAAGAACTCGTAGGGAGGGACACCTAATGTAACACTTGGGGCTGTAGCTAAGCTTCTGCATGCTGGAGCACTAACAAAGACATGGTTCAACATGTGCTGTATAAACTAGGCATATGAAATAACTCAGACAATAATTAACCTCTGTGGCAATAAACTTGATCAAAATAGAAAAGGGCATTACAATAAACCCATCCAAAGGAGTGATGGAACAGCTTCTCCACAGCATTAGTTCCAGGGAGAGGAAGAGTGCTCTCTAAATGAGTTACAGCTGTGTGCAGTACTGTTGCCCATTATGTGTTTTGACTACCTTGTAAATGCAACCTAAAGAAAGCACTGCCTTTTCAAAGAAGCTAAGGCAGTGATTCTAAGGGCATCCCAATAGCATCACTTGGATTTCTAATCACCCACCCTAAAGAACCTGTAGCGTCAAGTATTTTTCATATACTCTCCGTACTCACAGCTGAAGAGGAATTGCTATTGTAAAATTGCTAGGGAGAAAGAGGAAGAATGCTGTATCTGTGATTGCAGTATCAGACTGGTAGAGCGTTACAATCTAAGCATATAGGTTAGCTAGTGGGCTGCAGTGGAAGTGAGGAATTAAGCTAGACCACAGGGGGACACAGCATCGTGAGATCTGCTTGGTCTTTGATTCTCTTTTTGGCACTTTCTTCAACACTGGAAAGTACTAGAGAGTATTATTTGGCTACCTAAAACACAGGTGGCTGCAGCTTTTTGATGCTCTCCAGAATTGGTTGGAATATGCATGAGGCAGAACAATTAAGCAAGCTGCTTCTCATAAATTTAAATGGCTTGCTTGAAAATTGAGTTTGGTTTGGGGCTCATGCCCACCTGCCTTCAGAGAAGAGGCACATGAAAGTGTTGCAATATGATTCATGAAAGCTGCATGGACCGAGGCAGGGCATATATTCCCAAGAAGTAAGACCCAGTGCTGTGGAGACATGAGCTCTGTTGCAAATTTGAAATCAGGAGACTATAGGTGAGCATCAGGTTCTGTCAGATAGGTTCTTTTCTTGTGTAAAAGGTGGTCTTGAAGGAAAGCAAAAAGCTCACTGAGAACATTATCAAACATTGTACTATGTATAGTTTTAACTTTACAACACCCAGTTTTGGGTCACTGGAGGGAGAGAACAACACAGACACTGGAAAGGGACAAGGGAAAAGGGTGTCACTTCTTAGGTCCAGATCTGTTCCCCTTCTTCCATATGTCTTTTTTATAGTTATTTCACATTGTTTACTTTGATGCTTGGTGTACTGTGTCACTCAAACATGCCTCTGCAAAAGGCATTTGCCCTGGAGACTTGAAGGCAACGCCTCTGCAATACTCCATGCATCCTTAACCCCAGCAAAGCTAAGCAAACTGGAGTCACCAGCCAGCTTTGGCCCAGCTGTACATTTGTTTTGGCTGCAAGGGTCAACAGCACAAAATTTAATTTGGCTGTGCTGTAAAGGAAGGTAGATGATGGTGCCAGTCTCTATTTACTTTCATAACTCCTGTTTGTTACCTATTCTGCCAGGGAAGTTGCCAGCGAAGCATACAGAAGATTTTATGGTATATCTATTCCTTCATAAGAAAGAAATATGGTAAAGTGTCTATGCTAGCTTGGTGACAGTTCTTCACAACTGTTCTTGTCCTTTACAGAAATTGACATTTATTTGGCGTAATTAGCTTTCAAGGATGATCAATGCACACTTTGTTCTGTGTGTTTGATTTTACTAGCAATGAGTTAACTTTAGATCAGAACGTTGGCCCCCGCTTGGTTGGATACCCCAAAGTGCAGGTCCCTCTTTCACTTTGTGTACAAGCCTGTGAGGGTGAAAAGAAATAAAAGCTGTAGTTTACAAGAGGTGAATATACTTACTTATTGGAAGGGGGGCAAACAGAATTTAACTTCTCTAGCAAGGAGACTTGTCTGAAGGGTACAGAGAATATCACACACTACTCAGCAGTAAGTTGTTTGGTTATGTCTAGTCTAGAAAATTGAGGAAGAAAATGCCAGCACACTGCTGAATGCATCAAAAGTAACCACATGATCACCAAAGAAATAAAACCACCTTTCAGAACAAAAAGACTAAAAGGTTCCTGAGTCAGTGATGAGCCTCTACTGCGCGAACTGTCTGAACTGGGAAGAATCAATCAGTGTGGTCCACTGGGAGGCTGCTGTTGCATAAAAGCCTGCACCAAGCAAGTTTACACATAGGTAACTGCTCCTCAATGGATTGTATTTTGAAACAAATTTACTGTTTCAGACAGAATTCTTGTTATTCATTACATAGGGCTTGTTACTAAAAAAAGAAAGAAAATTAAAATCTCAAATGTCAAAATGTGTTTCCAGTATTTTCAAAATTAAAGTGTTGAACCATTTGTTTCAAAATTGGCTATTTCAGAAAGGAGATTTAAAAGTTACCCAGAAAAGAAACGAAATATTTCCTTCTAACTCACATCCTAATGCAGCAATTTCTTTTATTTTTTTTAGCATGGGGAAGGCACTGAAAGTAGGCATTAAAATGAAGCGTCTATTTATTTATATAGCTTTAGCTGGAGTTACCTTCTGAGTAGAAATTATATCCTATAAGAACTTGAAGATCAGCAACTGGCAAAATCTGTTGCAAATATTGTTAGGTGTGGTATTTACAATGAAGTAACCAACATTATAAGGAGGTGTCAACAGCAAGCTATTTTTTTTCCTCCTGAGGAAACGTATGCCCATATTTTCCGATAGGTGTGTATTGTTACTGCTCATAACAAGGGATATAGCTTTGATATAAATAAAATCCATTTACTCATCAACAGTATAAATAAGATGCTGATTAAATCTTAGTCATGCAGCAAAACCTATCCATGTAGGCTTCCAGGATGGAGCTGGAGGTCACCGTTCCGAGGCTGGCAGCTGCGTAGGGTGGTTGAAGAGGTGTTTACACTCTCCCTGCAGAACAACTAGAGTCCAAGGAAGACTGCTATTTAACCAAGTGTCCTGGTTTCAGCTGGGATAGAGTTAATTGTCTTCCTAGTAGCTGGTATAGTGTTATGTTTTGGGTTCAGTATGAGAAGAATGTTGGTAATACACTGATGTTTTCAGTTGTTGCTAAGAAGTGTTTAGGCTAAGTCAAGGATTTTTCAGCTTCTCATGCCCAGCCAGCAAAAAGGCTGGAGGGGCACAAGAGTTTGGGAGGGGACACAGCCAGGGCAGCTGACCCGAACTGGCCAAAGGGTATTCCATACCGTGTGATGCCATGCCCAGTATATAAACTGGGGAGAGTTGACCTGGGGGCGATTGCTGCTCGGGAACTAACTGGGCATCAGTTGACTGGTGGTGAGCAATTGCATTGTGCATCACTTGTTTTGTATATTCCAATCTTTTTATTATTATTGTCATTTTATTATTGTTATTATTATCATTACTGGTTTTGTCCTTTCTGTTTTATTAAACTGTTCTTATCTCAACCCATAAGTTTTACCTTTTCCTTTCCAATTCTCTCCCCCATCCCACTGGATGGGGGGGAAGTGAGTGAGCGGCTGCATGGTGCTTAGTTGCTGGCTGGGGTTAAACCACAATACCAAGTCTCCCTGCAGAAAAAGACACCTGATAATTTGCCAGAACTTGAGTGCAGCAGATGTGTGTAAGAATTTGCTGCTTTATTTATCTTGGAATGCAGAGACCCTAAAAGTACCCAAACTTTTATGTGCCCCAGCCAGACTGCAGTGTCGTTCCTCTGGGAAAATGTCTGAGGCTCTCAAGATTTGCTGTAGGCCTGGATTAACTGTGCTATCTTTCTAAGGACAGTTGGGAAGCAGGAAAGCATGCCTAGATAACACCTAAGAAAGGGTAATCATAAGGGCCTGTCTCACCATGTTGTTCTTGTTCAAAAATGCTATTTTGTTCTGATTTTTTTAGAAACTTGAGGTGCTTTTCAGTAGGCTGTTATACCCCAAGATGATTACACAGGAGCATGTTCCTAATTATACGTCCCAGAGAGTAATCCATGTCAATAGGAGAAGTTGGAAGTTGAAAGTCTGGCAAATGACAGACCAATGCTCTGTTAAGCTAAAGGAGACATATGAGGGATTGTTTTCCTGTAATTCCATTACCTATTCAGTAATTGGGATTCTGTTTCCACTCAAAATGTAAAGATTTCCTGATGTTTCCAAAACACAGGATTTCAACAGGAGCACTTAAAAATATTTGTAATGTAAAGGTGTAAGAATTGTAAGCATATTTATCACAGGTCAGCAATGCTGCCAGCTTTGTACTCTACTTTTCTATTTTAGTTCCTTCTCCCAGAAATGACCAGTCTGTTGCAAAAAAGACTTGAAGTGACTCCAGATGTAATATATTTTCTTCAAAACCTGTGCTTATATAGCTACATAATCCAGGAATATCTGGTGGAGCTTAGCTATCTTACCAAATATGCAACATCTGTGAAATTTACAGCAACACCAAAGTTAGAAAGACTGTGGTGGTATGGCAACCTTGCATAGCTTTTACTTCTTGTAGGATAGGGATCAATATATTTAATTAAACTTGAGAATATCTAAGCAACCTTGTGTGCAGCAAATCACAAAAAAGTCCACCAAATGCTCTCAGGCCCAAGTGATGCCACTTTTCCATGATCACAGTTCTTTAAGATGTGTGGTCTGTGTCTGGTTTTTTGTGTGTGTGATTGTGAGTCAAGAGGACATAGCACTTTAGTTGTTCTTCTTCCTTAGCAATAGTGGTTGTGGACTGAGGCTCTGCCCCCCTTATGTGTATACATGTGGGCCAGGAGAGAAATTCCTTGCCTTTAGCTCTTCTGAACATATGATCCAAGCAGAAATAGTCAAGAGTAAGGTGAAGGAGGCAGAAAATGAACAAACATGTAGATAGCATACCTCAAAGAATTCAAGTCACTGGTAACTAGCCATCTTTTCTTTCTCCAGCAGAGTCTACACATTCTCTGGAGTACTTCAGGCAATATGCCATACTCATTATTACCAAGAGTTGAGCTATAAAGACCTTCATGAAAAAATTGAGCTTGAAGGGGTTCTACTACTTGAGTACTGTTCCTAAATACCTCTGACTGCCTAGTATTGGATGAAGAAACTGAAAAAATCAGTCAGGTGTCAAGGCAAGATAATATCCCTTGCTAGAGGAAGTAGCTTATGCAGACCTTGAGGGTTAGGATGAGAAAACAGCAAATAGTCCTCAAGCAGAGCAGTGTTGTGCAGAAAAAGCTGCCACGCACACCTTGGTGAGGTTATTAGCCAACTGTAGCCTTGAACAACAGGTAGGAATGGGAGCCTCAGATCTGGCCATCCCCCAGTTCTCCAAGGCTTATTTGCTTGTGACAAATCAAAGCTACTACACTGAGACTGGTGGTGTCAGAGAAGTATGAGCTGACAGCTTCAGCACCATCCCCTTTGGTAATGAGGTAAATGCCTGTATGGCTTTCAGCACGTGAGCAGGGTTGTATCAGTGTTCAGGACTTAATTTCTATTTCATTGACTTCTTAGTATAGCTCACAGTCCTGGGACTGAGACTTACCCCTGTTGTCACATAGGAGAAGGTGAGGCATAATGCACAAGATCCTCACAACATTTACCAAACCCTGACTGCAAGAGAAAAGCTATATCTGCAGGAGCTGGTATATATACACTGCTGTGCTACCTGAACACTTTTTGCCAGTTCCCGGTAAGAGTATTCTGGTGCTGAGATGGGATTGATCAACTGAAAAATGAGTGATAGGCTTCCATGCTCCTCCTAACTTCATTTATCCAATGATCCTATGATCTCTCTTGACCTTGAGTAGTTGTGGCCATGAAGGCCATGCTGTTTTCTTAATAACTCTTAAGTAGCAAGCTGTTTAGGTGATATTTTCTGGGTTTAGAAATCTGCAGAGTAAATGGCCACCAGCAGATGGACCACAGGTGTTCAAAGGGATGATGTGATGTTCATAGGAACATGTGGCACCAGGTGCAGAAGTGAAATGCCACCATGGGGCTTTCACAGCATGTAGGTAGCAGGAGGAGGATTAGGCCACACACTTTGCTACATATGACAACCCTGAGAATATGTAAGGTCAGAACTGGGTCAAAATGAAAGAAAAAAATGGCAAGATAAGAAAGGAATGGCAAACTGCAGCTGGTTATTGACTGATGCCTGCTAAAGAAAAGGCTTCTATTCATTCCATGAGAGGATGTGGAAGGCATATTTGAACTCATGTGTGTGCCTCATGTTTGGAGCAGGGCTTTGACCTGGATCTATGATATGGCTAATGGAATAGAAATCCTTGGCTCTAGGCCTTTGTGACTCAAAACAGCTCAGAGTATAAATGGACCTGTGCTCCATTACTTGAAGGAAAAATCATAGGCTGTTTATATGGTTACCTGAAGAAAAATTTTAATTCCACAGCACTGAACAAGCAGCAGTTGCTTTATTCAAAATATTTCAGATTGATAGTCTGGATTTCTTGTCTCTGAATACAGACTACACAGTGTTTTTCCCGAGGGCAGCAGCAAGCAATCCCACTCACCTCTGTAGCAGCTGGGGTGGACCTGAGATTCTGAATGGCATTGGCTTTGGCCATCGTTGTCTGCTTGCAACCTCCTGGGCTTGTGAGTCCTTCTGACAACTGCTTGGTTGAGTGCAGAGTGAAAAGAAATACTGCTCTGGTTATTTCCTGCTGCACCCTCTCCTCATTCCTCTCCAACTATTTCTATGTGCAACCTTCTGGTCTTCAGTACATCGACCAAATTTGTGGTAGTTTGCTTTTTGCTCCTGCTTTGCATCGAAGAAAGGTACAAATAAGAAGAATCAGATAGTGGGCTGAATACACGCAGAAGACTGGATACAGGGAACAAAAGCGTGAGGAGTATAGTGTGGAAAGAGAATCAAACGCCTCTGGAACTGTCGCTCTGCAAAGCAACTGTGGAAAGATTAATGTGCAAATTAAAATAATTAGTGGCTCCATACCAAGCTATTTGCTAAAAGTGCTAAAAGTGACTTTTAGAAGTTAGGGGTGGAATTTTTTGTGAATATTCAGACCTGGTTGGGTGCATCTCAATTAGATTTAGAGATCAACCTTTCGTCTGAAACTGTAGATGCTCAAATTCCCTGTTTTGGTTTTGGTTGGGGGTTTTTTTTCTTCCTTTTACTTTTCAAAACAGGTTTAAAATAACAGCTAGAGTGAATCTTAATGGGTTAATTCAACTCTTTACATGTAGATGAGCTTGAACCAAACCTTGGAGTCAAACATCTGTGAGCTTTGGGGAACTCCAGGTTCATGCTTTGCAGCTGAAACTCATCTTGGTTTTAAATACATTTTTGTGACAAATGCCAAAACTTCCCATGAGCGATTTTTCCCCCCCCTTCCCCACACAAGTCAAACCAGAATATCACTGTGGCTTTATTATGGAGCTTTTCTTTTCTGGATTTTTCTGCATAGTAGCTTATGGCCTTTTATTAAAAGGTTGTCATCCAAGCTCTCTCTGAATGTAACATGAGATAATTCCCTTCTTATGTGTCTCCCCTGCTTGAACTGCAAAAGGTAATAAGTACCTCTTCTGAATTGTTTGTCTTTCCTTTTTGCTTCCCCCAGCTTCAGCTTACTGCACTGAATTTTGACTTGATACAAATTACAGCTGTGTATCTGATCTAAATACTTAGTAATTTAGTTTCTGGCCTGGTAACCTTATTTTATAGCACGTTGTATAATGGAACCTTATGGAACACACTGATATAGGTTAATGTGAGGGGCCAGGTGTGCATGCCTGTTAATCATCTTAAATATCCGTTCAGTATCTCTTGATGCTATTAACATGTTTGTCCTTCATTTAATATGTAGCAGGGAGGAGGACTGAGATTAAAAAATAAGAATTAATAGAGGAAGGCTGAAGCCGGTATATAACCCTGGATGTCCCTCACCAACAAGCAATAAAAAAAGGAAAATGGCAAAACCAAGGAACTTCTCCCGGCTGATTGGATCTGCAGGTTAAATTCAAATCCTAGAAATGGATTCTTCTGTGTATCAGACTCATAATTTGTAGAGAAAGTTGTAGCTACAGAGGAGGCCCCATACCAGCTGCAGCCACAGATCTGTTGTCTTTTATTGTTTGGGGTTTTTTTCTAGGTTACCACACCAGTTTTTGTCCTTTCTCTACCTGTGTTACAAGTTAATATGGTCTCCATCATCCTTGTACTCGAGTGCCTTGCAGTTTGCAATATTCTTATCTTCACAGCCGCCTTGTGATGTGAAGAGATGCTTATATTCCCATCTCCCCAAGGATAAAGAGATATGTATGACACATTGGCTAGGATCACAGAGAAGGTCTTACCGCTGCCGTTCATTGTCACTGTTGGCTCCTCTGTTATTTATTTACATCTGTATTTGATCTGAAATATTCTTGGTTGTTGCCTTTAATAATGTATTCCTATTTACTGTCTTCCTCCTTTTCCATTTTCCAGGGTTTATTACCCTGTTTAAACTTGGCTTCAGCTGAACTACTCTTTGGGGCATGCACTGAGTAACACTCTGAGAGAGAGATTGCCTGTTAAAGGGTTTCAGCAACACCTGTGCCTGTGTACTGAGTGGGATAAATGGAGATATTCTTCTAAACTCAGGCACAAGAGGCACAAGAGGCAGTAAGAGGCACGATTGTTAAATCCGGGACCTCAGGGGGTTTCTAAAAGCATAGTTGTGTCAATTTAATTAAACTGTGATTATCTATCTTCTTTTTCTTCTTCTCCTCCCTTCACCCCTTATACCAGGCTTAATTAAGATGATGCAAAATTTTTGATGAGCACTCTCTTGGCTTAAATGAGGCATCTATTGATTTAGCTCTGTCACTTAGGAACAGCAGTTGCTGCCAGCAGATTACCTTACCTACCATTTACTGAGATAATCTTAATCACAGAGATTAATTATTTCATTCTATTTTCAAGTCTTTGCAAGAAATGCACATATTTCATAATCTTTTTTTATTTCACCATTTCTTTCCATCTTTATTGCTTGCTTCTAATAGCAAATATATTTTATTGTCCTCATTGCAAAGGAAATCACCCACTCTGTTTATTTTGGCTCATCTTCTGTAGGATCAATCATGCTGGCAGGATGACATACGATGGCAGTGAAAGTGCAAGACATTTTTTCCAAGCCACTTCTTTGCTGTTTTGGATCTAGTTCCAAGCTTCTTAATGCCACAAAGAAAATATTATTAATATATTGTGATTCTTGGCGCTTTCTGAACATGCTGGTGGTGCTGAACAAGTGACTTTCCACATGGCATATAGAGTTTCAGGGCCAGGTTCCCATTCCTCTATGTACATGTCTGATCAATGTAAATACGATGAAGCCAAATAATGACATGGTCTTCTGTAGTTTCTCAGGATTAGGTGCTGTATGACTGCAATGAGAAACCAGCTCACAATGTCTGCCTCATCTAACAAATGTTTCCAGTAGCACCGACATAAGAGAACAGGCAGAGAAGTGGCAGCGCTGAGCTCACTGGCAGATCCCTGGCACTGCTATGTTTGTGAAGGCTTTGCTTCCTTATCCAGTTCCTGCTACATCCTTAATTTGTTTAGCATACAGCAAGTCTCATTATTCCTAATAGGAGTTGTTGAGAAATGAGTATTTTTTAAAATCTGCCTGTACATGCTTAATGAACATGCTCAAGGGAAATCAAACATTTGGGATTTCTATTGAAATTCCTCATTGAACCCCGAAGACTTTTTTATGCAGGAAGAACAGTTACTTCATGCAGAAAATATGTTTTCCATGTGCCTTGCTCTTTCTCCCCTGAATCCCTTTCTCAGTTGCTATGTGAGCATATTTTCACTGTGTTTTTAATATATTTTAAGTTTATTTTACTGCCCACGAGCCAGTGGTAGAGTAAGAAAACTGTATGTTTTTCCATGTCAAATCGGTATGCGGTGTACCACTGGTGCAACTCATTCAAGTTACCACCATGTGGGAATCCAAGATAGGTGCTGGAAGTACCCATTTAACACCACAGGAAAGTACCTAACTTCTGATACGCATTCCAGCAACCAACATAGTTTTACACCGGGGTTTTTGCCATCTAGCATAGATGGCAGGTTTTTTTCTGGTCAGGACAAAAGGCATCTCATGTACGCTGAGATGTACACTGTGCCACTTTCCATAGCATCCATATTTTAACTCATTGGGACTCATCGTGATCCATGCCATGATTTTCCACCTTCTACATTAATTACTGGGAGAAGGGGAAAGGAGAGCACCTTTCTCACTGAGTGCTAGCCTCAGTGAGTTTCCAGTACGATGCCTAGACAAGATGCACAGTAGTAGAGAGTCTCCTTCTCGTTGTGACTACTACTGTCCTTCAGGAGGACAACCATTTTTATCTAGTACAAATTTTGATATCTAGAGCAAGATCATTAGTGGCCACTGATTCTGTGAAGGTATCAAAACAGTAAAAGTGATGTTGGATGCTATTGTACAACATCAAAAATGAGGAACCCTTCTTCTCCCCTGCATTCCTCAACCAGATTTGAGCCTTGCCTGGCTGGTCTCTGCACTGCTATCACTGCAATTACCTTGTTTTGACATGGTCAAAATGATCAGAAGCATTCAGCTAGGAAAACATCTGTCTCCTGGCTTCACGCGTGAATCACTGTCTCTGCATACCTGCCGGCAGCACCTTTCTTCAGGGCTTACCTGTCCTAATGGTGATCTCAGTGGAAGGCATGAGTCACTTCCAGTGTTTGTGAGTCACTCAGCCCAATCTGAAGGCTAAGATAACAGCAACAGCCTTGTGGAAGAATTATGACATGTAATAGAAAACGCCATAATTCCATTAATTTTAAATCCATCTCTAGGTTATTGTAATGGTGTGCAATTGTCAGTGTGCTCTAGAAATGGCTCTATAAGATTTTATAGAAAAAGTATTATTATCTATAAAATTCTGTAGACCTTTGATCTCTCTAAACCCCTAGCTTCATTTGGGGTTGTTCGTCACCTTCTGGAGCAGCCTTTCACGACGAAGAATCATATGAGGATGTTTAATTCATACTCCTTCCGACTTCACTTTCTGCTGAGCTCCTCCTTCCTGCTGACTGGTTTACATGATCTTGGGCTGAAGTCACTGGGCATCTTTGATTTTGATTTAATCAGAGCTGGGATTTTAGCTTCATACTCTTGCATCTATTTCTGACAAAAACCTTGAACCATTTGACATATAACCTCTGAATTTGGCCTACCGTTTTAGCTGTTCAAAGGGCTTTTTATTTGCAAAGCCCAGCATATGGGCTCCCTGTTTGTTTTTTAATTCAAGCTGGCCTTGAAAAATGACAAAACCAGATTGAAATAACAAAGCTACTTCTCTTGTTTTACTTTTAAAGCTGAGAAACAGCAAAGCAAATGTCAGCCAGATTTAGTTCAAAAAGAAAAATAGCCTTCTATCTAACGTGCCAAACTTTACTTTGAATAATAATGAACCCCTGAAATTGATGATAGGTAGATTCTTTAACTGTAAAAAAAAAGAAAAAAGGGGGGTGGAGAGTAGGATCGGGAATTCAGTAATTCAGCGATGCTAGACACAATAGGGAGCAGCTCTGCATTGTTAATAATGAGTGACGAGATTAGATCTCCAAGTCTAGAAAATCAGTTGTATCATTTGTCCTCTCCTGGGGGAAAAGGAGAGCGTGGGATAGATGTGGAGGCTGCCCTGCGTCCTGGTTGCCCGGTGGACCCCTTCGTTTCGGACAGTGAAGTGAGCTAGCATTCTGTGTTTCTGTTTTAGCGGATGAGTGGAAATGATGCACCAGGGTGATCGTGCCAGAAGTATGGTGAAAAAAACCCCAACCTTTCTAGATAGTACTTTTTAAGATGCTCTTATGACAGGCATTTAAAAGAGATACAAGTACGGCCGTGCTTTTCTTCTCTGCTGTTCTTGCCTGAGAAGGTAATCTTTCTCAGGAACAAATGAGGAAAACATTTAATTACATTCCTGAGAAAGGCAGCAGAGACAAGCAATGAGCTTTCTACGTTGTGCATGTGTGTGTTTGTATATGTGTGTGAACACACTGGGGGGAGAAAAAGTCTTCTCAGTTTCCCTGTTATGCATTACATGTCTGCAGCTTCCCTAATAGAACTTTGAGAGGTTATCAGTTCTAAAAAAACAGTCATTAGGGGATACTGATTTTTTTTTTTCCAATCAATTTTCCCAGTGGCTCAAAATTGTTAATGTTTATTAACAGAAGAAAGTCAAAGCAGGAGGAGAAAATAAATCTGTGAGCTAACAGGGGGAAAAAAACTGTGACTGCTAGTTCTTGGTATGATATTAACTATTCATCAGAAGTATGCTAACAGTCTCTCTGCCTTATTCTGAATAGCTTTTGTGATAAATGTGGTGTCCAGAGAAGGTCCAAAGATAATGGTAAAAATAAAGACCATTTTCTTCCAGCTAATTGCATAGTCTAGGAAAGTAGGTTATAACTGTACCTAGGAATATTTTAGTGAGACAAATGCATATTGTTTTAACTGCCATGTCTAGCTTTGCTGCTAGACATGTCAGAGGAAGAGATAAGAGCTATCTTTTGAATATGTTTTAATGGAAAGCCTATGGGTTAGACTGTAGTCATTGCTCAGATTAAATTGCGGTTAAGTGTGTGTGCCCAAATGGCTTTGGTCATCCATGCCAATGCTGAATTCAGTTTAATGGGAAGATTTTGATATAGTGAGGACTTGAGGACTGGCATGTTTTCAGAGCTTTATATTCTGCTTTAACTGCCACTTTTCTGTCAGTATCAATGGGTGTTGAACAATTAAAACCAACACTTCTTGATTCGAAATTCTGTTCCTGAGTGTCACGGTAGATTTACAGTTTAGTACATGCCATACCAAAAGGTTATATCCAGGGCATGATGTCCATCTGTAATCATCCAGAAATACAGACGCTGGGATTTCTTCACAGCTGCAATAACATTACTGTAAGATGTAATGTGCGGGACCACTCATGTCAGCTCCATAGATCATAGATAGTCCCTGGAACAGGATGCCAGATCAGATTCCTAATCCTGTCCCGTTAGGTCTGAGTGTGTTCAAACTTTCAGAAACCTCCCCCTGGGGAAGTCTGGGGGAGAGGGAGATTGAAAAATAAGCCTCAAGACACTTGGTCCTCTCCTTTTTAATCCTATCAACTTCATTACTAAGCCTCTCCTGGGGGAGTTGTTGGGTACTCTGTCCCTGTCATCTTCTTTCTTTGTACCTTAGCTTTGCACTGTCTTCTGAAAGCTCTGTGCATTTTCTTGCCTTTACTTGCCTTTACTTCAGCAATTCCCTACTATCCATCCCTTGTGTGATTATGGTAAAAATGAGTTCAGGAGAAGCTCAATAGGCTTTTTTTTCTGTTTGATGATTAGTTTGTTCTGAACAGAAAAAAAAACTAGAATCTGATTTTAAATAACTTTTGCTCCCTATTGGTTTTTAGACAAATAGCAGATTTATATTATGGGAAAAAGTCACAGGGAAGAAAAATTGCAATTTTTCATTGTGTATGAAAATGTTTTGCACAGCTTGTAGAAAAGTGACATAGGATAACAGAAGCTGAGTACCAAGGCCAGTGAAAATGTCTGAACTTGTTCAAAATTCCAGTGCCGGAGGGTCAGGCTGTAAAACAAACACGTGCTGCCCCATCAGGTCACTCCACAGGATTCCATGCTGCTAATTTTGCTTTAAAATGCCTCTGACTGATGTGACTTCTGTTAAATTTGCTTCTTAAAGGTCAAGCTGATACTCATCTCCTAAGTGTTGTATAACGGGATTTCTTGAATTCTGGACCAGGCAAAATATTTCTGCGTGGTGAGAAAACCTCTTTTTACATCTTGAAATGAGGGAGGGCTGAATTCTAGACTGGATGTATGCATAAAGCTTTTCCATAAGTTAGTGGGCCTTCCATGTATGTTTCTTAGAGCAAAATGTAATCTTCATTTGGGAGTGTCTAAAGCACAAAATGTTGTTAAGCATGGTGCTAGGAAGCACAGGATTAAGACCCCCAAAGAGTGAAGAGGAAAATGACATTGCACTTATCTCCCTTCACAGTCCTAAACCAATGCTATTTTGCACAGATTCTGCTGCTTTGGTTGTCTGTATTTGGCAGTTTTGAGGCTTCCTGCTTGGCTGCTCCCCCACACCAGCCATCCTTCCCTGTCTCCCCCTCTTGCCCCTCAGTGCAATTTGGTTCCTCCAAGCTGGCCAGCAAAGCCATTTGGGACCTCTGTCAAATCCTGGCACGAATGACCTTTGCCGTCGGCCCTTTGCCAAGCAGGAATGAACTCATCATGGGGGTCCCAACACCATCAAGTTTCAAGTATGATTTGCAGCACGAATCCAAACTTGGATGTAGCCTTGACTTCTTTCTCATGAATATGACATCTGATTAATTTTACGCACATGTTGCAAAGTACCAATCTTTGTTTGTCTAGAGCCTGATGTATTTAACAGCTTGGAGAATGAAGACAATGCCAGCTACATCTGCTTCTGTTAGCCACGTAGAAGATATGTAACTCTCCAATATAAGCACAGGCATGTATATATGGAAAATACGTTCTAAATCTCTGCTGAGGAAGTAGCAGTGCCCAAAAGTTAAAGGAAAGATACTTTTAGCTTAAGGAGTTCTAATCAAAACCATTCAAAGCACCCAAAAGAAACATTATTCAAGTCATTTAACTTTTACCCGAGCATTGGCAAGCATCCATGGACCTGTCCTGAGCCCCACTGTGCATGGCTTTTGAATCTGGGAAGCAGTATGTGTTGAAGTGGTGTTTGGATCTGCAATGACAGCACATGTTCAGCTGTGTAAGAGCAGAGCTGAATGGATGAGCAACCTAATGCTTGGTTCTCCTTGCACCAGACATATGGGAAGATATTTTTGTTTAAATTCACCAGTGAGAGAGAGGAAATGTTGCTGAGATTCTGGGAAGCTTCTGCCTGGGACTTGAAAGGGTGACATTCTCTGGTAGACAAAAAGCAGAAACATCAGGAAGCTCTAAAGGAATTAAATCATCTTGGCCGGGATGGACTAAGGTTTACAGTGTAGATTCAACTCTGCTCAAAGTACTCCAGGGGAGCCAAGCTGAGCACATTCCTCAACTAGCTAGCGCAGTGTAGCATCTCACTGAATAGACCGACAGGCAGATAGAGCCGGTCTTGCACTTTTCACCTGCCTGCCCAAGGTTAAAGTGCATGTTGTTCCAGAGCTTACCGATGGGTGTCTGTTTGTGCATTGGACCCCTCTCAGGCAGCATAATCATTCTGGGATAGATTCCAGCAGTTTCTCCAACAGTTTCTCTTCCTTTTCATGTTAAACCACCACATAGGTTGGCTTTTCCTTCCTGTTGCTCCCACCAGTAGCCAAGTTACATGAACTATTGTGTGACTAAGTTTAAAAATCCTTTCTGCAGGCAGGAAGGCATTTGTGATTATCTCTGACGTGGGGATATTGCTTCAGTCACTTTTTAGGAGGTCTTGAGAAATCAGGCTAGAATTTCCAAAAGTTTGTTGGATGAAGAGTGATGGCCGGTGAGGTTACTGAGGACACAAGATTGCCGCACTAGGGAGCAGCTGAGGACCTGAAGGTTAAATCCCCCACTGGCTGTAGAAGACCAAGAATGAAATCCCAACAGCTATATAGTATGTCATCTTTCATAAGACTATTGTGCAAAACAAACCACTTTCACAGCAGGGCATCCTAGACTGCATTCTTGACTGGCAGTTGTTTCTGAGTGGGCTCTGGCTCCCTTTCCCCGTGGAGGACAGACTAAGGATGCTTTACAGCCTCACCTGAAAGTGAGAGATCCTTCTGTTGCCATGGACTCTGAAATATGCATTATGCTTCTGAAGGTGATGTAAAACTCTCATGCTTTTGACCCAGAGACTAAAGTATTCACACTGGACTATTTGCCATGACACTTTTTCAGCCCAGCTATAGGCAACTTGCTGATATGGATTAAATTGTAATTTTTATTATAAGTCCCCCTTTTCAATGGTTTAAGATTTTTTTCCCTGAAAGGACTGTTTTGGTGATACTGATCCTCCTGCTTTAACTCCAGCCAAGAATTAATGTATGTGGAAAGTTCCAGCAAATATCTTCTGATTTTTCTCCAAACTAGCCGAGTGTGAAGGGTCTGCCAGAGGGAATGAGCAGCATGCAGCGTCTGGTCAGGGCGCTGGACTGAATGCCTCAGACAGGGGAAAGATGACTCCAAAGCAAAATTTAATCTTCATAATCCCCAGACTTCTGGGAAACTCAAATTTAAAATCTGTTTGTTGCAACAAGCTCCCATGCCTCTCCAGAGTGGTCATCCCTGCTCTTGCATATCTAAAGGTCTTGTGATTTCACACAGTTTGGGATATTAACCAGCACAAAATACAGTTCATGGCTTGGTGCCTTTTACAATTTGATGTGCAGATGGTAGCTTTGAATTTCAATGCTTCTGTGAATATTAAAAAGCCTGATAACATCATTTTGTTAACATAGGATTGGATGCTGTTGATACCCAACGCTGGAGTATTTTAAAAAGAGCTGGATGCTCATTAGGTTGCCAAGAGTGACTATGTTAAGGTCTTACTCCTGAAGAAGATGTTAATCAGCTTTCTAAGGCTGCAGACACATCACAGCCAGCTATGGCCTGATTACCTCCTTCCCAGATTTAGAGCAAGCCTCAAAATGCCACGGGAGGACCGACCCTGAGGAACTCGGTTTGGCTCCTGTGTGGCATCCTGGAGCAGACAGCGCACCCTGAGCGTGTCATCTGCTCACTGGCTGCCCAAGAGCCCCACCACCATCTGCCTCTAGCCAAGGAAACACACAGGGGGAACCAAGGGCTGCACAGAGCTGGCAGGCTCAGGCAGCCCCAAAATGCTGCACTCTGCGTCCCTGAAAAGCATTTCCTTTTAAAATCAGTCAGCGAAAGTCATTGTGGGAGTGAGGGCGCATGAGCAAGCAAGCGAGCACACTCATCAAAGATGGTGAATAAAGATGAACTACTTGGAAAGAGAAGAGTCACGAGTAGCGTCTTGATTTAGAAAGATGCAGAGCCTTACCACACACGACTTAGATTAACCTCCACAGCGACATTAGTAACTATATTCCTGTTATACATTATAGATTTTACTTTGGTCTATGAATTTTGTGTAATGGCTCTGTTGATTATCAAAGGCTGAATTGATTCCCCTCTAGCATCACGATCGCATTGGCATCCCAATACTGAGTTGATGTCATTGTAGAAATAACTGGGAGGATCAGATTGACTCATGGCTGTTGTCCAACTGTACCTTGGGGTTTTAGATACTGCTGCTCATCTCTGTAGTGTCTGTCTGTCTGACTGAACCTCACTAGCACGAACACAGTCCCTAGTAGACTGTGAGCTCCTAGGATATTTCCATTTTGAGTTGAATTTTCTGTTTAGCAAGACTGTGTAGATACTGTCAGACTCTGACGGTAGCATGGGTTTATTAATACTCCCTCACTCAGCCTCACATTGGAACAGCTTTTTCAGATACAAGGGTCCTTCCAGACTAAAACCAGGTACAGCCCAAAGGCCTCTAACTTTATTGTTTAAGTCTATGTTGCTCTAATTATAGCTGAACAGTATATTTTACCATCTGCTGGCAGTTCTCTTACAAACTGCTAGAAAAGCTCACTTCATTCAGAAGCTTGTCATCCAAAGTTTAGTCTAAAAGCAGTTTATTTGGAAACAAATATTTCCAGATGCTTTCCTGAAATGAAGCGCCAGCTTTGATTAAAAATAAATAAATAGCTGAAACAACTGAATGAATTCTGGCTTGTGGCTAGTTCATGCCATGATGTTTCTTTCCTCTTCCAAACACCAGCAGAAGTAAACCAAGTGCACATCTCAATGTTTATATTGGCACTTCAGGCTTGGAAAGGCCTGTGAGCAGGGTAGCTGGAGATGGCTGGGGTGAGCTGGCAGAGCAGGGCTTGTCAAAACGTGCACATCATCAGCTGGGCACATCCCAACGGAATGCCCGACTTCAGCCCCCACTGACTGCAGGGAAAGT
The DNA here is from genome assembly GCF_000737465.1 of Haliaeetus leucocephalus. Lineage (NCBI taxonomy): Eukaryota > Metazoa > Chordata > Aves > Accipitriformes > Accipitridae > Haliaeetus > Haliaeetus leucocephalus. Next base: position 3,389,072 of record NW_010973244.1, on the reverse strand, counting down.
ACCAGGCTGTAAAACATCCTGTTCTGCCTTTAGGCTGTGATAATGACTGTAAGATAGTCACCTACTTTACTGAAAAAGGAAAAAGGTTTTTTTAATGCCCATTCAGAGGACTTCTGGTTCCCAGTGAACTGACAAGACCAGATAACCACAGTCATCAGACTATGGCCAAGAAAATGCCTTCTTCCACAAATGTGTATTCCTCCTTGTAGTGGCTACCTCAGCTTCCCTGAAAGGAACAGACCTGAAGCTTAGTAGCCAGACGTGTTTCTGAAGAAGATACTAGACCTAATGACAGTCTTAAGAGTACTTTCCATAGTGGGCCCTGCTTTATGCATTAGTTAAATTGCACACACAATTTGCAACGATGGAATAAAATTCATTAACTCTCTTAATTTTTCACATGGCTGGATACTTCCCCACATCAGACAGATACCTCAGCATGATTGAAGAAGGGTAGACTTTCCTCTTTCCCCCTCCTTTGTCCCTCCTCTCTCCTTCCTCTTCCCCCCTTTTCCTACTCCCCCCCCCTGTTGTCGAGTACTCAGCCCTGCTTTCCCCTTTCATGGAAGAAAAGGGCAAAGTTTTAGCCTATGAATTTTGCTGAATGTAAAATGAAAGTCGTCCATGTGTGAAGAGCAGCTATATGATATGTAAATCA
>NW_010973244.1:3383789-3388404 GCF_000737465.1 Haliaeetus leucocephalus | reverse complement strand
GGGGCAGGCAGAAGTGGATTAAAGATTGTAGAGTCAACCTGGCCAAGTTAAGGTCTTATTAGTCTGTTTTACTGAGGTTCATAGAAGTGGGGAAGCTCAAGAGCTAACGTGGCAATAACGTGACTGACCCATTTTCCTATTCTTTTTACATGGGTTGTGGCTTGGTACTGTAGCATTATAAAGTGTTTGTGTGTTTCTGTGTGTAAGGGCTGGCTCAAGAAACATTTCACGTGTGAATGACTGATTGCGCTCTGCAGCGGGGGACCGGGTGGCCATCCAAGGCAGACATGTTTCCATATCTGGGTACAAATCTCTTGTGTGGGAACATTAAACTCTCTTTAGCTATCAAAGAAATTTGCGTATCAATTGTCCATTTCAGAATGATTCATATTTTTAAGTTAACAAATATTCACAAACTGCAGGATATACATTTAAGGCACACTGTAATAAGAGGCTTAGTCGAACACTTGCTGTTTGTAAACGGGGTCCTGACAAACTGTATGAGTTGCCAGTGTCTCTAGCCTCACTTGTCATGAGATAACAAGAAATTTCACTGAATTTGGTTCGGTTAGTACTCTGAAAACAAGCACCAACAAGTATTCATGCTCTTCACTCCTCCTCCTTCTCTCTTTCTCCTTCTTTCTTGAAACTAACCGATCCAAAAGCCCTTCTAGACATTTTGAAGCAGTGTTAATGTTTATAGGAAGCTGAGCAAGCCTCCACATTACCCGTATACTGGGTAACTGTTAGAGTCCTGGCTACTGTTCGCAAGTATTTTATTGCTGCCCTCTAAGTCCCCATAAATGCCCTAATTTTCTGAGGCCCCTGTGCCCCAAGGCTCCAGACGATGCTGAGAGCAGGTGTGCACCGTTTCTACAGTGGCAGATATCAGACAAGCTAATTTGTTTAACACATTTCAGACATCCAAGGTAGCTGGTGACCTACCTGTCTGGCCGCCACCACCTTTGTCCTTGGAAATGCAGTAAAGGCTGTTATGGCAGCGTGGGGAAAAGCGAGATGACTCTGGACACAGCCAGGCTCCGTATTTTGATATCCATTTTGGACGAGAAGATGGGAATGGAAGCACCATGCCTTGGGCTGCTTAAGTGTTCACAGCCAGGCGCTACCCGTGCTGCTTCTACAGGACCTGCAGAAGAGAGAAGGGGAGCGAAGGGGCCCACATCTAAAATTTGTTCTCATAGATCTGGTATATGGAGTGACAAGGAAATTACTTCCTCCAAAAACGTGTATCCTTCCTTGTAGTGGCCAAATCAGCTTCCCTGAAAGGAACAGACCTTGGGCTTAGCAGCCAGGTATGTTTCTTAAGAAGATGCTGGAGCTAATGGTGGTTGTAAGAGTACTTTCACAGTGGGCCCTGCTTTATCCATTGAGTTGCACACACAGTTGCAACAGTGGAATAAAATTCTTGAGCAGTCCTTCATCCCCCCCACCACCACTGTTCCTAGACACAGGGCCTTCTATATCTAGGTTCATTGGTTGGATGTGCAGAAATACTTACATATAAAGTAGTGTGGGATCAAATAGAAAGCAGACAATGAGACCCCTCTGAAAAAAAACAGTCTGCCAGTGATTGGATTTGAGCTGTCTTAAAGCTCCCTGTAACTGTACTGAACAAAGGAAATGTCTCCAAGACATTTTTTGTCTCCTCCTGATAAGATACCATGCTCTGTGCTATGTTCAAAAGGAAAATGTTTTCTCCCGAGTCAGCTTTTACAGAGGGAAATAGTTACTTCCATTTTTTTCTTGGAGCAGCTCAGACGGAAGGAATGAGATTTTGGCAAGTCTGTAGAAAAGGGTGGTGTGTCTTACAGGGGAGGACGCTAAAATGGAAAAGTTTACTCCCTTGAATTGAAATGATTCCATTATCATTTGGATATAACTCGGTAAATTCCTTCTGTTTTCATAATCCTGGGAATTGTTAAATTTCTCACTGTGAAGGAGAAAATTGTAAGGGTTCCCCGAAAAGCCCAGAAATGTCTTTATAGTAAATGTAAGCAAATCATGGGTTTGGGTTTTAAATTCTGACTTTTTCTTAGCAGGGGGGGATGGTTATCCAAGAGGTTTCTCAGCTTTCCGCTCTGGAAGAAGGAATTCTTTGGTGGGTCTAATTTTTCTAACACATCAGCTAAAGTAGGAACAATTAGTTCTGTCTTTTTTATACTGACCATTAATGATAGTCTCCATCTTCTGATCATTACTGCCTTTGTCAGCAGAAAGAAATTACAATCCCCATCTATGCATTACCCACCCGGGAGACATGTCTTCCTTTGCAGTGACAGCGGATGGGAGCCACACATGGTGAAAATGGCTATGAGGCATGCCCAGAGCAGGAACCGAGCAGGAGAAACCCAATCTATAGAGAAGCCCCCTTCTGCAGACATTTCTACCTCCTGCGGGTTTGGGGTCAGCTGGCCAGAAGACAGTGGGGCCAAGCTGGCAGTGCTTAGTTTTGATCTTTAGCTTCAGGGACTCCTCTGGTAATGCTGGTTTCATCAACAGCATCTCGTGCTGACTGCTTCTCTTATTAGTTCTTCCCACTGGGATTTCTGAGACAGCCACTTACACCAAGCTCAAAACAATATAAAAGACTTTAGACTCGATGACAGAATGAATACCATGTATGTCTTTAGGGGCCAAGAGTCTAAGAAGTAATCCTCCATTACTTGATACATAATTATTTTTCGTTCTTTTAAAATGCAGCAAAATTCAAATCTTCAGACCAGGAGAATTTTGTAATTAAGAAGCTTTGAAGTGGAGTAGAAATGTAGAAATGAGAAGCCAGGGAGCACAAGCATTTCAGTGCCAGCCCCCTAATAAAGAACATATGGGCAAATGATAAACTGGTCTAAGGCTTCATGTAGCACTTGAATGTGGCCAAACTCTAAGCATTCTCATAAAATGTTTTTAATGTGCCAATTGGCCTTTTATAGGGGGCGGGGGGGGGCGTTGGGGGGCGGGAGGGGAGGGGAAGGGAGTGAGAAGTTTTAGTTTTGGCCAACAGTTCCTGATCAGTCCAGAAGAAAATCCAGTTTCTCCTTGTTCTTTGATTAATACTTTGGGTTTACCTATGTGAATTTTCTTCCACACAGAGGAACAGTGGTTCTCACTCTCAGTACCTATAAGTAGTGCCAACAATTTCTGTTGCCACTTCTGGCTTCTTTTGTATTGGTATCTGTCTCCTTAAAACAGACACATGTTGAGAATTCCAAGCAGTAGTTGCTAACGCAGCCTATTACGCAAAATGCAGAAACAGAGCTGTAAACAATATGACAGAAGTAATTACTGCAAGCAGCCTTCAGTGTGAGCCAACCTGCAGTCACATGTGCATGCAAATTGTCCTGGTTTCAGCTGGGATAGAGTTAATTTTCTTTCTAGTAGCTGGTATAGTGTTATGTTTTAGATTTAGTATGAGAAGAATGTTGATAACACACTGATGTTTTCAGTTGTTGCTAAGAAGTGTTTAGGCTAAGTCAAGGACTTTTCAGCTTCTCATCCCCAGCCAGCAAGAAGGCTGGAGGGGCACAAGGATTTGGGAGGGGACACAGCCAGGACAGCTGACCCGAACTTGGCCAAAGGGTATTCCATACCATGTGACGTCATGTCCAGTATATAAACTGGGGGGAGTTGGCCTCGGGGGGGGATCGCTGCTTGGGAACTAACTGGGCATTAGTCAGCGAGTGGTGAGGAACTCCATTGTGCATCAGTTATTTTGTATATTCCAGTGCTGCTGCTATTACTACTATTATTATTATTATTGTCATTTTATTATTGTTATTATAATCGTTACTATTTTTTTCCTTTCTGTTCTATTAAACTGTTCTTATCTCAAGGCACGAGTTTTATTTTCTTTTTCCTGATTTTCTCCCCCATGCCACTGGGTGGGGGGAAAAGTTTGTTAGCAGCTGTGTGATGCTTAGTTGCTGGCTGGGGTTAAACCATGACAAAATGCGACACTGTTGTGGGGTTCAATCAATGCTTCCATATACAGTGCTTATCTTTGCTTCGTATTTATACACGCTCTATAAATGACATGAAAAATAGAAGCTAACTTTCACTTGTGGTATTGTGTCATGGAGGATACGACTGGTGCAGTAGAGAAAAACAACCAGCTGGCACTCCGACTCTGGAAACTGGCAAAGTAGATGTGATTTTCTGCTAATAAAGTGAGGCCTCTGCAATGGTAGAGGCCAAGGAAAAGTGGCAGAGACAGTATCTCCCCTGGGGGCTCGAGGTGTACAGCTGTCATTGTGACTTGGGCTTGCAACCTCAGAGCTTTGCTCCTTAGCAGTAAACTTCATTACCAGTGAGTTAAAGTTATCTCACAGTGTCTCATTGCCTTCTGAAACAGCCCATTCAGCAAACCTCTTGCCTCTGGAGGGGTGGAAGAGTTAGATATTTTAGAATCAAATCTCTGAAAACTCGGAGATAACAAAACTGTAGCACATGTCCAGTATTTTGAAGTCTACAGCTGCCCTTTCCCTGGAGCCACCAGTAGCCAGTGATAACTTTCTGGTTATGTTCACTGGACTACCTTTGTAGCCGTGGTATTAGTCAGAAGAGAGCTGTGCATGTAAGGAAGCACAGTTTAGATATG
>NW_010973244.1:3382935-3383145 GCF_000737465.1 Haliaeetus leucocephalus | reverse complement strand
TTGGTTTTGTGATGATATTATTTTGATTTTGGTGTGGGGAATTCTTTTTGTTAATGTGAGTGAAGATTTTGTGTGATGAATGTAGATTTTAATGATATTTCTTAAAAATGTGATACACAGAGGCGAGGGGTGGAATGTATTGGTTTTATGTGGCAAGGTTTTGGTAGCGGGGGGGGTTACAGGGGTGGCTCCTGTAAGAAGCTGCTGGAA